>NW_017731935.1:966439-1023178 GCF_001890085.2 Hipposideros armiger
TCTGCTCACAGACACACCTGGCTCTGCTCACAGACACCTGGCCTGTTCACAGCCACACCTGACCTCACAGACACCTGGCCCTCTTCTCAGACACACCTGTTCTGCTCACAGACACATTACTAACACAGATTCTCAGTTCTGGTCAGGACGCTACCTATGTATGATGTCATGTGGCTACTGTGACTGTCATGGGTTAGGTAGGGTCTGTCCTGTGTTATTTTTTTGGTAGGTTTTGCTTCAGGCAGTCAAGCCTTAAGCAGGATTCCAGGGAGAGTCATTCTGGAAATAAGGACCTTGTCACAGTCCGTCTCGTGAGGGGGCAGTGGGCCAGGGTGAAGCCGTGGCGCCTGCGACGCCTCAGCAGTGGGACAGATACCCCCAGGTCTGGATGGGGTCACCAGGCCCGGGGTTTTTGTTTGACTGTTTCTGGGCGGCAGGCACACACCTTCAGCCACTGTGACCTGTATTTCCACCTTCCGACCGCCTTGCTCTCTCCCGCCCGCCTTTGAAAATGCAAATCCAGTAACACAGTCTGTCCCCATGCGCAGTGTGAGCTCTGTATCAGTCCCCTCCTGACCTCTCTAGGACAGCACCTGCCCTGCCTCAGGTGGGACCTGGCCGAGGCTGATGGCTTCGCCGGACTGGACATGCCGGCTCCCCCAGCCCACTGCCCGCCCCTCCCCGTGCCCAGAGCTGCTGAGGGGCTCACCGGTGGGTCCCTCAAGGAACAGGCCTACAGCGGGCTGCTCGGTCAGAGGCCCAGGGACAGGGAGGGGCACAGCTGTCACCCTCCTTCCCGGGGCTCCTGAGGCCAGCAGAAGAGGGATCTCAAGGGAGCCCAGCTCTTGTCTGGGAGGGCAGGTCCCGGCTCCCCGTCTGCATTTCACAGGTGTGTCCCTCGGCCTCCCGAAGCCTCCCTGCCCCTCCGTGCTCTCCTCCCCCTTTCCACCTGCCGACAGCCCACAGGTTCTGGGCTCTCTCCACAGAAGTGGGCTAGAGGGGGCCGGGAGGGAGCCGGCTTCACAGGGAGCGGGGGGTCCTGGACATGAAATAAGCCAGAACTTGACTCGCTGGGCCTTTCCCAAGCGGTTGAAAATCCTCACACCGAGGGAACTAGGACAGAGCCTCCTGGGCTCCGTGATACCTGGTCGTACCTGATAGGCCGCCACTCCGACCATAGGCTGACCCGTGCCCTGTAAGGGGAATCTTGGCCAGGGAGGGGCTGGCTCTCCTGGGATGCAGGGCGCACAGCCCGACGCGGGGCACACACCTGGGGGTGCGAGGCACACACCAAAGAGTATGGCCGCACCCCAGGGATCCTCCGTTTAACGCTGCATTTGGTGGGTTGGTATTTGACTTTCTGGTAGCCTTCTCTCCTAAGTGACTTTACTTTTCATCCTGGTGGAAAGTGGGAGGCACAGGGCGGAAGGGGCCTGGAATGCCACCCAGGGTCCAGACTCACCACACCCCGGAAGCCATGGAGTCAGGAAAACAGGAGGGCGTGGCAGCCTCCATGCGGGGAGAGAAGCCAGACCTGTGGGGGGCTGGAAGTTCGTGCTTGTTGGGGCCCCGCGTGCAGCCTGGTACGGCAGCGTCTCCGTGGACACCTGTGTATTCCAGTCGACCGCTGCTGGAGCCCTCGGCTTCTTGTCAAATGAAATTCATTGTTATTACATTACTGTGGAAATAGCACCTGGGTTTATTGGAGCAATTCGGACACGGAAGGGCGGCCTGGAAGCCACAGCCCCTCTCCCCAGCGTGGCGCTGGCTCGCCCGCCCCTGCGGTCTGCCTGCCGGCGGGGTCGCGATTGCTGCGGCTCACGCCCTGCTGCTCGCAGAGCGAACAGTTCTCTTGGAGAGCTTCTCCTGTTGGCACGTAGGGTCCCAGTCCTTCCACGAATTTTGTTAAAACCAGTCTCAGCATATTTTATCAAGATAATGCTCATAGTGAAACCAAGGGCCAACCCAGACCGGGAGCAGAGCTCGGGTCGTGTGGCCACGTCACCTCTGCCTCTGTGAGGTTGGGAGCCCCGCCCAGACAGAGGTGTTGGTGAGGATGGCCATAGCCTGGGGCCCCTTGTGTCCACGGTGGCCTCCACTGTCTCGGAGAACCGACTCCAAGCTGATCCCTAATGAAAACCCATCAACACACCCAGAAACGGCCCCAAATGGGGTTCACAGCAGAGCCATGCCCTGCAAGGCCCCAGCTCCAGGAGGAGACGTCCAGTGTTGCTGCCGCCGCCTGCTTTGTAGGGACAGCTGAGCCCAGGTTGAGTTTGAAGGGACTCTGCCTGAAGCCCTCCGGCACCGGCCCCTGCGGCTCTGTGGCGTGGCGGTGAGCTCTTTCCGCCAGGTGCCCCCCGGGTCACCGTGGATTCCTGCCACACTGATAGTCGCCAACCGCCTGTTTGGTGAGTGTGGTAGTCACCAAGCTCGTCTGTCTGCAGCCGTCCTCGGCCCCTCCCCTGGGGACAGTGGTGTGGGTGCAGAGGTCCCCGGGTGAGTAGGGATCTTTGGAACATTTAAAGCACCATCCTCGTCTCCTGGCGCCAGCCTGACCGTGTCCTCTCTCTTCGCCCACCTGCTCGCCATCGTGTGGGGTTTCGGGCTGGGAGGAACCCGAACTGTCCAATGGGGTTCGGGGCGGCACTGGTGGTACATGCCAGCACCTTTGTGTGACTCACCCACACTCACACGTCCCCTGCACTTGGTGGCAAATCAGTGCTGTGTCTTACCTGCCTCAGTTTCTCCTCGTGCACCTGTCCCATGTGTGTGTTTGTTTCCGTGGTTATTCCTTGTCCAGGGAAACCTCAAGAGAGCAGGACTTGTGACATCATGCAGCCCTCACTTTCTTTTTTTTTTTTTTTTTTTAAGCTGAGCCATCCTGCTACCTGTTGGCAGCTCAGTGGCTGCTCAGCTCGGGCTGGACTCGAACCGCTGNTTTAAGCTGAGCCATCCTGCTACCTGTTGGCAGCTCAGTGGCTGCTCAGCTCGGGCTGGACTCGAACCGCTGTTGCTCAGAGCTCAAACTCTTGAGCGCGCTCTTAACCAACTGAGCCACTCGGCCGGCCCTGCAGCCCTCACTTTCATTGACTGTAGGCTGGCCTCCCCACTCGGTCAGGCCACCAGCGCGCCAAGCTGGCGGCTAAGGGGCACGCGGTGCCTGAGCCCGAGTCTGTCCCCTGTGTCCTTCATTCTCAGGTCCCTGGGGGCTCACGGTCCCAGAGGGCCTGCCTTGCGTGCCTGAATCCACATGTCTGTTCAGCACGGGTCCAGAGCACTTCAAGGGGTCTGTCTCCTCCGTGACCTTGGTGGGAGCTCCACCCACCACCCATCGGGGCTTGTCGTTGGCACCCTGGGGTGCTGACTCAGGGACCCTAAGCGGGCGTGGGGAGGCCCTTGTTATGAAATGGTGCCTGGAGGAAATCTGCAAATGCAGAAAAGCACGAGGAGAAAGAACCGTGATCCCGACACCAGAGACAGCTCTTCCCGGTGTCGCTGGGGCGTTTTCTTCTCCCACGTGATGTCGCCGGGACCGTAGGGGGTGCGCTGGGTTTGACGCATCCTAACAGGCTTCTTGCGCGCGCGCACACATGCACGTCTGTCCCCACTTTCTCACAAGCTGACTCAGCTTCTAGAACTTTCCGAGCCGCTTTCCCTCCCAGGCCTTGAGCTGCAGAGATGCCATGGTGAGCACTCAGCTGCCCTCGGCCGCTCATGAGAAGCTCCTGTTTCAAAGAAATGGTGTCAGCGATAAGCCGGGTAGCCATTCCACTGACACCCGACTCGCCTTGGCACTGGAGGCCCTGCAGAGATAGCATCCCCTGTCCCCTGCAGGCGCCCACACCCCCCTTCCCTGCAGACACCCATGTCCCCCCTACGCCGGCCCCCCAGGTGCCCACAACCCTTGACCCACGTGTCTGGATTTCTCCCAAGAGCAGGTCTACTTTTTGTGCCATCATAGAGGAGGGGACGGGGCGGGACTGCGTGTGAGGCCCCTGAGAACATTCAGTCCAGCGGTCGTGGGCATTTGACCCCGGCTGCTGGGAGCTTGTAAAATCTTGAGTTCAGCAGGGCCACCTCTGCCTCTGTCCTAACTGGTGTGGACAGAGCAGGTTGGAAGGGGATTTTCAATGCGTGGCAGGGTCCTGAGCCAGCTGGCTGGGTGGACACCAGTCTTGAGCTCTCCTCTTGTTGAGCTCCCGGCCGTCCTCCCCGTGTCTGCTCCTCTAGGAAGCCGCCCAGGAGGGCCCACGGGACCTTTGCTTGGGGCTGGGTGCCTGGAGTCCCGCCCTGGCCACCAGCAGAGGATCCAAGCTTAGCTCTGTGCTCCTGAAATTGCATGGGCTGCATGGCTCTTGGCCTCTCAGCCCCGCGGGGACCAGCTGGGTTTGGGGATCAGACGCATCCCCACTCTGGGCCTGCGGCACTCAGCTCTCAGCATTCCTGGCAGACACCAGGTCCCCTCTCCCACCTGCACGGGGACAGCGGCAGGACGGATTCTGCACCCCTGCCCCAAGGATGGCAGTACTGCACAGACCCTGGGAAGGGTGTCATTCTGGGGAGTCGCCAGAGCAGGGGAGACCGTGGCGGGGAATGACAGGGGGCCCGAGCCTCCAGGCGGCTGGGCTGGGTGTACCCCCATGGTCCTGCCACTGCTGAGGGCTTTGACTGTTTGGGGAGGGTTGACCCACCAATGGCCGGCAGGGTGCTGGTGCTTGAGGGGGCAGTGGCGTGCCCAGCGGCACCCTGCTGTGGCCACCCTGCGTGGGGTTCTGACCCCTCATGCCAAGGCTTGGCTCCATGGGTCCCCGGGACTCTGCTGTGCCCTGTGAGTGGGCAGCAGCCTCGCAGAAACGGGATAACCCTGTTCCGTTTTTCCTCCCCAGGAACATGGCTGACAGCAAGGCTAAGCCCACCAAGGCTGCCAACAAGACACCCCCAAAGTCCCCAGGGGACCCCGCGAAGGACAAGGCAGCTAAGAGGCTGTCTCTGGAGTCGGAAGGTGCCTCTGAGGGGGCGGCCGCGGCCTCCGAGCTCAGCGCCCTGGAGGAGGCCTTCCGGCGATTTGCGGTGCACGGGGACACCAGGGCCACAGGCAAGGAACTGCACGGTAAGAACTGGTCAAAGCTGTGCAAGGACTGCCAGGTGATCGACGGGAAGAATGTGACTGTCACCGACGTGGACATTGTCTTCAGCAAAATCAAGTAAGTGCACTGGGCTCGCTGGCCGGAGCTGGTGTCCTCAGGCCCCCAGTGGGCCGAATGCGGGTTGCGAGGGGGTGTGATACTTCCGGACCCTTCCCGTCAGGTGCCCAGGGATGGGACCCAGCACCCCCCGGTCGGGGAGGGCCGGGAGCCCAGGATGGGGGTGCAGCCCTGACCCACAGGAGCTGGGAGGGTCTCAGGTGGCCGAGCCTGAGAGGTCGGCGCCCATGCTGAGCTGTGAAGCCTGTCCCAAGGGCACCCACCAGGATCTCACCAGGCCCTAACGACCAGTCCCTCCGTGGGGTCCCCTCCACTCTGGGAAGTGACCACACACGAGGCAGAGTGAGCGAGCACGGCGTCTGCACCTGTGCCTGGGGGCTGAGCGGTGTGCCCGTGAGCTTCCTCTGTGCGTGCACACACACACCCTTTCTCCTGGACGTGGGAGCACGTGCAGGCAGGGTCCCGCTGGGCATCTTGGAAGCGCCAGGACATTCTCCTGCCTTCCACGACCCATGACCCCATCTGAGAAAATTAACAGCAAACCCTCTGTTCAGGTCATGCCTGTTGCTGGAAAATAGAGTCATTTCAGCTTATTTTTGGCCCATGTCCATCACAGCCTCTGTGGCCTCACCATGCTCCATCTCAGATGCCCCGTCCCCTCCCAGTTAGCGGCCTGGCTGCGCCTTCGTCCTGCTCTGAGCACAGAGGTCCTGAATGGTTTCTTGCTTTGCTTCCCCAGAGGCTGTGACTTCATGTCACCACTATTTGTGGAAAATGCTGTTAGGTATATCTCTATCACCGTGATGTCTCCCCGACTCCTTAGCCTGACAGCCACCCGAGGCTGAGGAGCAGCTGTCACTGCCGGTCACTGCAGAGCCACAGGCCGGCTATTCTGGGGTTAGCGCGTTCCCACTGAGCCAGGAGGCTGCCCTGGGGTGGCCTGGCTGGGGTAGGGTGGAGGTGGCCCCAAAAGTGGACCTCAAGGCCAACTGTCACAACCCAGTAATGGGGCACAAGAGACAGGCACTCACCAGGTGGAGGGGACGCCACCTTTCCAGTCTCACCTGAACAGTTAGAACCAGTAAGATTTACTTCAGTCGGACCAGAGCCCCAGTGACACAATAGGGTAGGATATGGGGTCCTGGTGCCGTCTGAAGGCCCAGGGTTAGAGGCGGCCGTGGGCCAGGAGGACACAGGTGAGGGGGACGCAGGTGAGGACGCAGGTGAGGGGGATGCAGGTGAGGACACAGGTGAGGACACAGGTGAGGGGGACGCAGGTGAGGGGGATGCAGGTGAGGAGGATGCAGGTAAGGGCACAGGTGAGGGGGATGCAGGTGAGGACACAGGTGAGGACACAGGTGAGGGGGATGCAGGTGAGGACGCAGGTGAGGGGGACGCAGGTGAGGAGGACGCAGGTGAGGGGGATGCAGGTGAGGACACAGGTGAGGGGGATGCAGGTGAGGAGGACGCAGGTGAGGACACAGGTGAGGACGCAGGTGAGGGGGATGCAGGTGAGGAGGACGCATGTGAGGACACAGGTGAGGAGGACGCAGGTGAGGGGGATGCAGGTGAGGAGGACACAGGTGAGGGGGATGCAGGTGAGAAGGACGCAGGTGAGGACACAGGTGAGGGGGAGGACGCAGGTGGAGTAGGACAGAGGTGAGGATGGGAAGGCAGGTGAGGACGCAGGTGAGGAGGGCGGCTGGGGGCAGGACGAGGATGAGACTCAGCATGGTCCCTCCCGCAGTCCCCGGGCAGGTCCTGCAGGCCCTTAGAGTCGCCTGTGTAAACCCTGTGTGTTCAGGGAAGACAAGAGGGGACAGACCAGGAGCTAAGGAGCCCCAAGAGCCGTTTCTGTTGGGGAACGTTCCAGAAGGGCTGGGAGGGAGGCGAGGTGAGGACACGGGCTCCCACACCCAGGCACTGGCCCCGACATGCAGCGTCGGGCGGTGGCTGCTCCTCCCTCGCTCGTGATTCCTCTGCAGTGAGTTGCCCTCAAGCTACTGCATGCAGCCATGTGCACACGTGTGCACACGCGCTCACAGCCCACACACATGTACAGACACACACATGTGTGCACACAGCTCACACATGTACACACTTGTACAGAGCTCATGCAGCCATGTGCACACGTGTGCACGTGCGCTCACAGCCCACACACATGTACAGACACATGCACGTGTGCACACAGCTCACATGTACACACTTGTACAGAGCTCATGCAGCCGTGTGCACATGTGCACAGCTCACACATGTACAGACACACTTGTACAGAGCTCATGCAGCCATGTGCACACGTGTGCACACACGCTCACAGCCCACACACATGTACACAGACACATGCACGTGTGCACACAGCTCACACATGTACAGACACACTTGTACAGAGCTCATGCAGCCATGTGCACACGTGTGCACACACGCTCACAGCCCACACACATGTACACAGACACATGCACGTGTGCACACAGCTCACACATGTACAGACACACTTGTACAGAGCTCATGCAGCCATGTGCACACGTGTGTGCACACGCTCACAGCCCACACATGTACACAGACACATGCACGTGTGCACAGCTCACACATGTAGACACACTTGTACAGAGCTCATGCAGCCATGTGCACACACGAGCTCACAGCCCACACGTGCACAGACATGCATATATTCATGTGTGCACAAGCCCACAGCACACATATGCACATGCACACATGCATGTGCACGCAGGTAGAACTCAGGCTCTCCACAGCCTTTCAGGTGGGGAGGTGGCTCTTTCAGAGGACGAGTGCCCTGGACAGGCTGGAGGCCCGAGTGCAGAAGGCAGGTGCCCACCTGTGGGGTGTTGGGTCACAGGAGTGGGTGGGCACTGGGAAGGACCCCATTTGTTCCTAGTGCCTGTCGTGGGAGGCAGGATGGCAGCTGATTGGACACTTAGTGGCTGAGGCCTGGTCCCTGGGCACAGCGGGCTCCCCACTGCACAGTCCAGGGCTGTTTGGGGGCCCCTGGTGTCTCTGCCTCAGTTCACTGTGGGGGCGTGTGGAATGGGGGAACAGGCAGCTGTGGTCCCAACCCAGTGAGGGGTCCTGGTCCCCACACAGTCAAGATCAGCCTGTGGCAGCCACAGAGACCCCTAGAAGGGAGAAGGTGGGGTCCCCACACGTGGATGGCTTGCTGGGGGCCATGCAGGCTATGGTGGGGGGACTCATGCCCTTGTCCCTGGGATGGGAGAGGCAGATAGTGCTCCTGGTGGGGTTGTGGAGGGACAGTCCCCAGGCAGGGTTGCGGGGTCCTGCAGGATGGGTGTGGAACCTCATAGTCGCCCACTTGATGGAGAAAAGCTGGCCCTTCCTGTTTGGGGGTGGTTGCCAGGGCGCCAGCTGGGGTATCTGCAGCCTTTGTTTACATCCTGTCACCATGGCAGCGCCTGTCTGTTTTCATGTTACTATGCGTTACATTTTAAACAGATTTCTTGCAGCTCTATAGCAGGTCTGGACGGAAGACTATTGTTACCTAGACAGACTACTGCACCCTCCCCGCCCCAAAGGACAGACGATGGTCAGTCTAAAATATTAATCAATCAGGACTTTACAAGCAGGAGAGTCAACCTGACAGTGCCACTCGGGGGCCGTGGACGGCGACGTCCGCGTCTGTCCTGTCTGCCTGTGCCTCCGTGTGCGAGCGAGCTCAGACACTGGGGCCCCCAGCCTGCAGGTGGAGGTCGGACCCCGGGGCAGAGGCGGGCGGGGTGTCTGCTGCAGCCTCCTGCCCGCCTCGCACCTTCTGGGTGCTGTGTGTTTGCACAGCAGGGGTCTGTTTCCTGAGAGACGGCCCGAGTCCAGCGTCTGGGTCCCAGGTTAGGAGGAAGCAGGCGACCTGGAAAGCCGCTCTGTTCTTGCCACACGCCACAGCCACGGCCAGGACATGAGAGCCGTCGGAAGCAGGGACCCCTGGGCTCTGGGATAACGGGCCCAAGCCATGTGCGCCCAGGAAGCTCACACCAGCACAGACCTCGAGCTCCCTCCTGAGTGCCCCTGTGGGGTGGGGGCACCGTGGGACGGGCTGCTGGAGCGGGCAGAGAGCTCTGCGTGTGATGTGATGTCCAAGAAACACTGCCAGGGGCACTGACCCAACAGGGCTGGTGGCAGTGTCTGCTCAGTGCCCAGGGGCTAGCCCCCTGCTCCTGGGCCTGGGGCTGACGGGGCCACACTGCTGGAGTGAAGGGCGTCCGCACGCCCCACCCAGGCCTTTCCTGCCCCAGCACCTGCCTCCAGCAGGCGGCGAGGCCCCCAGCTGTGCTTTCAGCTTAGGTGTTAGGGTGTCAGGGTGGCTGTGGTGGCGCGTCCTCTGCGGGGCCCCCTTGTGGTCGCCCGAGGCAGTGCTGGGTGTCCTGTGGCTTTGGCCCTGAGCCTCTAGGGCCCCGCCCCTCACAGGGTGAGTGCAGCCCCAGGCCCCCCACCCCGATGTCCGCGCCACCCCAGGCCAGCACGAGGCAAACACACACGTAGGAGGGCTTTTTTTTCAAATGAGGGGAGTGTAACTGAATGTGGGGGTCATAGCTGCCCCTTCAGGTAGGTTTGCACCTCGCCAGCCCCACCTGAGATCTGAGCGGCTCTCAGCACCCTGCTGTCCACCGGCCGGGGCTGCGTTCTGAGCTCTGCACCTGCTGGGGCCCAGGCGGGGGTGGGGGGAGGGGGCGAGGGACGGCCCCCGGCAGGGGTGAGGGTTGGTGTCTGCCAGGAGAGGCCAGTCAGAGCAGCTGCGCCCTCCCCAAGCACATCAGGCTCCCCCAGAGGTCACGTCCCCACCAGGCACAGGTGCCCAGGAGCCCGTTGCGCCACTGGCCCAGAGCTGATGGGAGTATCCCGGAGGCTCCCCACTCTCTGACTCTTGCCGGCGCCTCAGATGTCCGCCTCAGCACCTCACTTCCTGCCCACACTGGAGTCCTGGCCAGCCAGGCTGCTCTGGACAGGCCACCCGGGGAGAGCCACTTTCTCTGAAGGCGCGCCCCCCGCGCCCCCGCAGTGGATCTGACAGGCCGGCTGTGCCTTTTGGAAAGGGCCCCATGCTCCATCCCGGGACACTGGCCAAAGCCTGGGAGACACACACCTCTGTCCTTGGAGGTCCGGGCTGGCCCCCCGGGGTCCCTGGTGACTCAGGAGCAGCCGGCCCGGCCGCCTGCCTGCCCTGAGCTGCGCCTTGAGGGGACACAGGGCCTGGGAAGCACAGCGAAGACCCAGGCCACAGGGCCCCATCGCTGCTGGGCTGGCTTTCCAGCACAACAGCTGCCTCTGAGCAGGGCCGGTGGGGGAGCGGGCTCGGTGTGGGGACACTGCCGTCCTGTACACTCCGGAGGACAGTCCCGCTCTGTGTGCTGAGAGCCGTGTAATGTGATCGTGTCTCCAGGGAAGGGGCTGGCATTATCATTCTAGAACTTGCTGGGGACTCTCTCAGCAGCAGGACACTAGGTCCCTGGGGAAGGTTCTGAGACCCACACAGCAGTCACAGTGGGGACACTTGGGGACACCCAGCCTGGCCAGGTGGAGTAGGCGAGTCAGGGCCTCGGGCCTGTGTGTCCACCCAGATCTGAATGTGGCCTCTGACGGGAGCCCCCACTGGCTGTCCCCCCACCCCTGGGCTGAGTGACTCACACTGGTGGCGCCTGGTGCCGCGGCGCTGAGACGGCTGTGTGCTCCAGTGGCCAGTCAGTGGGTTGGCTGTCAGGCCTGGCGTCCGTGTGCCATCCCAGGCAGGCTGTGACAGGAGACGAGAATGCCTGTGACAGCCCAGGACAAACAAACAGGCCTGTGGGCTCTGGAGGTTACCCACCCAGCAAGGTCCAGGGAGAAAAAGAGGCCATGTTTACATCGTTCCAGGCACCCAGGCTGAGGGCAGCCGCCCCGAATGGCCTGGCAGGGGACCCTGATGCGTCCAGCCTGGCAACGCCAGCCTCAGGGTGTTGGTGGGTTTCAAGGCTGAGAGCTGAGCTCCAAGGGGCAGAACCTTCCGCCAAACCCAGAGTCTGAGGAAGCCCTGTGTCCACCAGCCACCCAGCCCGCCTGTGGTCCTGGTGGGACAAGCGCCCTCAGGACTGACGGCTCTGCGTGCTCCTGGTCCCCCCTCCCACGTGGCCTCCGCTCAGCTCACCTGCCTGTGGCACATGGCTTGGCATGTCCCGTGTCTTCAGACACACGTGTAACTAGTGCAGGTGAACCCGTGTGTGTGCTGTGGACATGCCAAGGCGCGTCTGTCTGCTCACCACTGAAGGACACCCGGGCATTTTGTGGGTTTTAGTGACTGTGAGCAGAACTGTGAGCGAACGGCGATAATGTGTGAGCTTGTTTTCATCTCTTGAGGGAGAGCCCAGGAGTTGTGGGGTGGTGACCTTTAAGAACCTGCCAAACTGCCTGCCACAGCGGGCGCCATGCTGGTCCCCAGCAGCTGCGTCTGGGCGCTGGCCCCGCGTCCCCTTGGACGACGGACAGCATCTTCCTCCCTCTCGTCACTTGGGCCGTCCCTTGGGTGGGTGGCATCTCCCTGGGGACTGAATGGTTTGACACCCACAGGTCTTCGACCAAGTGTCTGGTTCAGCTGATTTGCCCCGTTTTTTACACTGGGTTCCTTCTTGTTGTTTTAAGAGTTGTCTGTTTCAGATGCAGTCCTTAACTAGACGTGTGTTTTGCGAGTATTTTCTCCCAGTCTGCGGCTTGTCTTTCCATTACAGTGTCTTTTGAAGAAAATGGTGTTTAAGATTTTGGTGAAAACCGGTTCATCTTCTTTTTTTCTTTCATGGACTATTTCCTGGTGTCATTTCTAAGAAATCTTAGTCTAACCCAAAGTCACAGAGTCTTTCTCTTAGATGTTCTTCCAGAAGGTTTCGTTTTAGGCGTCATTAGTGTAGGACTTTGATCCACTGGGGTCACGTCTGCACGCGGCACACACTCCCTGTACGTGGGGCTGTCGTCTTCCAGCCCTGCGTGTTACAGACACGCTTTCTCCGCTCAGGAGCCTTTGCTGCTTTGTTGTGAACCCTGTGTGGCCTGTCGTCACTGTGGGCTGGCCCTGCGTCTCGTCCCAGGGCTGAGACGTGAGTCTTGAACTTGGGTGGCTTGGGCTGCCGTCCACCCTGGTGGGAACCAGGCGGCCCCTCCACACTGTCTCTGATTTTGAAACATTGAAAACGCACTGAATGGATTAGCAGGGGAAGACCCGGTTAAAGTGGCAACAATGTTTTCCAGTTAAAATTATAAAAGGTGCCGAGCCACTTCAGAGCTTTCCTCCCATCACGGATGCGTTTGCAGGAAGTGCTGTCCCCCTCACACAGCTCCCAACAGCCAGCTCGGGCCCCCGAGGAGCGCCCCTCCTGTCCCTGCTGGTAACCCTGACAGACAGGCCTCTCCCGTGTGGTTTGGAGCCCACGAGCTTGTCACCGTAACTTTTCTCTGAAAGTCCCTCCCTGACTGGAGGCCACACATACACCCTGTTTGGAACCAGACAATGGCTTTGTTTCAATGTCCAGTTGTTCGTAAAGGATGTGCTTCCTTTAAGCTTTTTTCCAAGACAATTTATATTTGCTGTTGTTGCCAATGGCAACTAACTGTTGGGTGTAAACACTGCAGGCAGGGCAGGGGAGGGCGGGGGGGCGGGGCATGTTCTGTATTTTAAGGTTAGACTGCTTTCTGCTGTGGGAGAGGCAGGCGGGGGTCCCCGGGAAACGCGGGACACCCCCATCAGGCCCCTGGGTGAGGTTAGGGTTCCCCGATGTGGTCGGGTGTTCTTCAGCATGGGGGCGAGTGGCGGGCTCTCAGTCCTCTCTCCCTGCAGAGGGAAGGGCTGCCGGACCATCACGTTCGACCAGTTCAAGGAGGCGCTGGAGGAGCTCTCCAAGAAGAGGTTCAAGGACAAGAGCAGCGAGGAGGCCGTGCAAGAGGTGCACAGGCTCATCGAGGGCAAGGCCCCCATCATCTCAGGGGTGACGGTGAGTGAGGAGGGTCTCTCGGGGAGCGTGACGCATGAGTCTAGGGGAAGGGTGGGGGTGCCATGAAGACAGGACAGGACGAAGCCGTTCCTCCCCGGTGGGTGCGGGCTGGCCCAGGCCACCTCCCCTTGGGCCTGTGTTCCCCTGTGGCTCGGCGGCGGCTAACCCCCTCCCTGCTCTCCTCCTGCAGAAAGCCATCTCGTCACCCACCGTGTCACGGCTCACGGACACGAGCAAGTTCACGGGCTCCCACAAGGAACGCTTCGACCCGACGGGCAGGGGCAAGGGCAAGGCCGGCCGCGTGGACCTCGTGGACGAGTCGGGCTACGTGCCGGGGTACAAGCACGCAGGCACCTACGACCAGAAGGTGCAGGGGGGCAAGTAGCCGTCCCCGGAAAGAGGGCCGTCCTCTGCCGCGAGCCCACTCGCCTCACACTTCGTTACATTCCTGGACTCACTGGGGCAGAGCTTGGACGCCGGGGCAGGGTGGCTGTGGGTGACGCTCAAGCCTGCTCCCTGCCTGGGACCCCGGCGCGCTCCTCTCTGACCCCAGGTGTAGCCCCTGAACACAGATCTTTCTCTAACACACCTGCCTCGTCCCGAGCAACAAAGTGTTTCCCAGGACCAGACCACACCGGCCACCTGGTTTGCAAGCAAAAGGGGACCCTGTTGGAGGGGACCTGCTGACCGCAGACCCTCCCTGGAGCCACCAGGCGGCACTAATACACCAGCAGCCGTGACACGCACAAGGGCTCGGCAGGTGTGGGCCACACGGCGCACGCTCACACATGCACTCATTTCACTCACATGCGCACGCTCACACTCGCATGTCTCGCACACGTGCACACACGCACGCCCACGCCTGTGGACCAGGTCTGTGCTAAGTCGCTCATGTAGCTGAAGGCTGGTGTGCAAAGGAAGGTGAGGCAGCAGAGAACACCCCTCAGTGGACCAAAGGAAGGTGACCTGCTGTGTGAAGTGAGAAGTCAGAAACGGAGGACGACAGGTCATTTCGGTTTTTTAATGAGAAATAAGAAGAAAACGTAACTGTTTATCCTCAGAATGGGTATGGGAAGGTTCCGAACACCCTGCTTCTATGACTCTCTCCAGGTCACAAGGCCCTGTTGGCTCTGAAACTTCCTCGCCGACAGGCATGTGACAGGTGTCTTCTGCCTGTGCCCACTCTGGACTCCAGGTCTCGAGGCTGCAGATGGATGTGGCTGTCCCCTCGTCACTCACAGCGCAGCACAAGTCCCCAGGATCAAGCCTCTTGGGGCTGTCCCAACCCGAGCGAGAAAACTGCACAACAAAGCCAAGCCAGGGTGGGGCTTGGTGGCACTGTCACCTTGGTCTCAAGGGGACAATTTGCAAAAACGCAGCCACAACCTGGTGTGTGACCAGTGGGGCCCCTTATCCCAGAGCTGGTCCTGGCAGGAGCCCACGGCAGTCTCGGAGAGCCGCCCCACTGTGTGCTCTGCACCCCTTCCTAGACACATGGCCAAATAGGGACCAGCACTGCCGTGGTGCACACGCGCCTTCCTGAGGACATGGCCCCTCTGAAGCGACTGTGTCTCCCCCACCCCCAGGCCTCAACTGGAAGGCGATGGCCTGTGGTGGTGGCCTCTGCAGGCAGCTCTGTTTGAGGTGCTGGGAGCTCCCAGCGTGTGGCACTGGGACGGGAAATGGTGGAGCGCAGGTTTCGTGTCACTTTTAGGGCACAATCTCACTACTGCCTCGAAAGTTTCTAACTTGGGGGTCCTAAGCGGCCTGGCCGGGCCCCACTCCATGGCGGGGAAACTGAGGACGGAGGTCTGAGGAAAGGCAGGCTGGAGGCCAGGCGCCCGCTGTGCCCTCCTCCGCCCCAGGCTGGACCTTGTGTGAAGCCCATGGGAAACGCGTCTGAAGACAACTGAACACGCCACGTGTTTCCTGACAGACCACAGCCGTGTTCCAGGACCAGTGACGCTTTCATCAGTGGTCACAGAACAAGGCTGCTCCCCGGGGCCCAGAGGCACCGCCAGGGTTCTGGGTCTCCTGGTCTGAGGCTGCGTTTCTCCTGCCCGTGAACAGTCTGGTCCCCACTGCCACAGCCACGTCACTGTAGCAAGACACTGGAATCCAGGACCTTGGTCACTATAGCGTGCACGCCAGCGAGGACAGCACAGGGTCCCCACGCCACAGCCCGTGGAGGGATGGATGTCACCTGGGCCTCCATGGCTGCAGGCCCTTCTCAGCCCTTCCTTGCCCCCAGGACACTGGACAGGGTGCCGGACACCATGACGCGGTCCCCTATCCGAGAGTGTTGTCTTCAGGCAAGAATAGCCTCCACATGAGAGGTCCAACCCTGGTGGGGGGCTGGCTGCCAGGAGCACACTGGGAAAGTGGGGTCTAAGCAAAAGAAACATCACGAGTGTCCGTCCTGGCGGCAGTGCCCACCCTAGAGCCGGAGCCATCTTCCTATGAGGCGGTCCCGGCCTGCGGAGCGCTAACACCATCCCCCAGGCTGGCGCAGGTGACCTGCTCGACAAGAAAGGACCGGTCACTCCGCTGACCCTTACAACAGTGCTTCCTTCCCTCTAGGTGTCACGAATGAGGGTCAAGTGCACACAGCTGCTCTCCCTGGTGGCCTCGTGGTCCCAGCCCAGCACGCGGGCTCCTTGACAGAGAACTGCACACACCGGGCCCGGGGACCTGGCCCACAGCACCAAGGAGCGACTGCAGTCTCCTGCGTCCCCTGCCCGTCCCAGGCTTCGCCAGCCACATGCACGCCAGGACACAGCCTTCTCTGTTCAGTGTGGCTCTGCAAATCCACACCCCACCCCCCATCTGGAAAGGAGGAAGAGGGGGAAACTGCGTAATGAGGAATTACTGGTTACCATTCTGTCCCTTTGACACCATCTGGCGTTCTTCGCTGTGTCGTTTGGTCTCCAGCTCACTGCATGAAACACGCACGTGTGGCCATCAGGTTCTGGCTGCAGTGAAGCCCAGTGCGTGTGTTTGTGCTGCATGCGCTTATGCATTCCAGTCAGCTGTGCCCAACTGTGCTCAGCACTGCATGTCCCCTGTGATTAGACAATGCACAGCAGACACCCGTTGACAGGGCATGTCCTGAGGGAGGACCCCCGGGAGACAGGGCAGGGCCTGAGGGAGGACCCCCGGGAGACAGGGCAGGGCCTGAAGGGAGGACCCCGGGAGACGGGGCAGGGCCTGAGGGGAGGCCCCCGGGGAGACAGGCAGGGCCTGAGGGAGGACCCCTGGGAGACGGGGCAGGGCCTGAAGGGAGGACCCCGGGAGACGGGGCAGGGCCTGAGGGGAGGCCCCCAGGGAGACGGGCAGGGCCTGAGGGGAGGACCCCGGGAGACGGGGCAGGGCCTGAGGTTGGACCCCCGGGAGACAGGGCAGGGCCTGAGGGGAGGACCCTGGGAGACGGGGCAGGGCCTGAGGGAGGACCCCTGGGAGACGGGGCAGGGCCTGAGGTTGGACCCCCGGAAGACGGGGCAGGGCCTGAAGAGAGGACCCCGGGAGATGGGGCAGGGCCTGAGGGAGGACCCCCGGGAGACGGGCAGGGCCTGAGGGGAGGCCCCCCGGGAGATGGGCAGGGCCTAGGGAGGACCTTCATGTGACAGGGCAGGGCCTGAGGGGAGGACAGTGTTGACGGTGTCTGAACGTCAGGAGAGAACAGTAGAAGGAGCGTGTTTGCGAGCACCGAACATACCAGAATGCTATTTCTTTCCATTACTGCCAGAGGACAGGCCATTAGGCAATGTTCAGTAACAGAGTTAGCTTTACCAAAACTGCAGGTCAAACTGTGTAAGTTTAAAATACTATATATTTATACTGGAGTATTTTTACACTGTTAATACCCTTGGGCTTAGTTTTGAGACATGAGAGTTTTAGCAGGTGCTCCTCTGTTGGGCAGACGCCTGCCCACGGAGCGCTTCCCCGGGTCATTCCCGTCTGTCTTGCTTGCCTGCACCCCAGGGCTGAGCTCCAGGCAGGCCACTGGCCCGTCCCACCCACCCGCGGAGTTACCAGAACCAGGCTGCGGCAGAGGCTCACAGCCCCAACCCTGGCCCGGCACAGCCGCCTGTTCTGTGAACAGCTTTAATGACAGAGGCCACCCCCGTGTCTCAGGCGCTGTCTGTGGCTGCTTCTGCAGTGACACTGGCGGGGGTGGGGGGACGGGGCTGACCGATGCCATGCCCCATGAAACCTAAAATAGCTGCCCTTTGGCCCTTCACTGGGGGGCCTTCGAAGACCCAGTCTGGGCATTTATTTAGACACAAGCTGACTCCCGCACCCCATCCTGCAGCACACGCCACACGAGGGCACCTTGTTGTCACCTGTCCGATACAGCAGAGGCTGACAATTTAGCTGTACTGTGACATTATCAATAGGCTAGAATGTCCTTAAAACACTGACCCTCAATGGCTTCCCCCCACTGACTCACTACTGAACACTTTGTGAAAACTGGTGGCCTTGGTCTGTGGGCGCGTGGACAGAGTGGCCCATCTTGGGGATGCTTCAGTTAACCCTCTCTCCCTATAGACTCTTGAAAAACCAAACCAAGCCAAACAACAAAGGAAACGCACAACTGAGAGAAACTTGAAAGGGGTGATACGCTACGTGTTTGCACTACCTGATTTCAGGAAAGGGAAACAGATTCACATCTACATGCACTGTATTTGTCCAGTGTTCTGTTATGTGAGGGAGTAGCGAGTCTATCACTTCATCAGGGTGATGGCTAGTCACGTCGATGTCATGGGTGTCCTGACTCAGAAAGTCTAAACCACACTCCCGGGAATGCCCGTGGGCTGGGGTGGCCCTGCTGTCCCTCCCGCAGAGGGCGAGGGGCGGTGTCACCGCTGGGGTCGCTTTAAGGCCTGGCCTGGGACCTTTGGTGAAACAGCTCATGTCTATCTGCACATTGCGCCTCCTTTGTCCACTGCTGTTAACATTGTGTCAAATGGTAAAGTGACAATAAAGATGTTAACTGTGGCCCTCCGTTATCCTCGAAGTGTCTGAACCAGCAGTCACACACGGGCAATAACAACCCGAGACAGGCCCTCATGTGACCTCACCCGAGACAGCCTTCACCTCCTCAAATAGGTGACCCCTGACCTGACTGACCCCGTGAGGAGCCATGGACCAGCCATCTGCTGTGTCAGGGCTATTCTCGTTCTGACGCAGCTCTGGGGACCAGGGACACTGGACACACACATTACAAACAAGCGCAGCAGCCCCCAAAGACAGGAACGACGTCATCAGGTAACTGGCAGCCTGACATCCTAGCCCAAGCCCAGTGCAAGGTTTCAAAAACGAAGATAAGATAAAGGCCTTTTAAGCTATACCAGAAGAGCTTCCACCAGGAGACATTAGTAGAAATTTTAAATGCAGGAAGAAAGTGACCACAGATAGAACATCCAACATGGGAGGGAGGAAAGTGGGGCAAAGAATGAATAGCAACTCCCACCACAGTGAGTGCAGATGCTCGGGCGGGAGTGTGAAAACCCCACGGGAAAGCGAAGGGGTTGTGGTCACTGAGAGCAGATGGCCGGCGCACGACGTCGAAGGGGGCGGGAGGCTGATGAAACACGACCATGTGAGGATACAGGAGAACGGAGGACTCAGCTTCCAAACTATAACAGCAGAGGTGAAATGCTGAACGATAAAAAGTCCAAAAACAGCAAGAGTAGAGAGGGAAAAAAAAATCACAGAATAGAACAAACAGCAAAAAATGAGATGACAGTTTTAAACTAAAATAGATCAATAATATTAGCTAATAAAGCAAGAGAAGGAAACAGAACAGGGAAATTGATAAAATAATATTTTTAAGCCAAATGTATCATTAATTTCGGCATGGCTAAAAATAGAAAGGTAAAAGCAGAAACTGAAAATGAAGAGAAGGCCATGAAGACCATGGCTGGTTCTCTGGACGGACTGACCGGTCAACCTGATGAGCATCTGGAGGAGCGGACGAGGGAGTGAGGGGCGGACGAGGGCGTGAGGAGCCTGACGAGGGAGTGAGGGGCCGCAGCAGACGCTGCATGGTTAGCAGTGTACAGAAAGGAGCAGGGAGGCCTCCGGACCGCGATGAAGACCTCACAGCCTGGCCAGCCCCACAGGGTCTCTGGAGACGGCCTGTCAGGAGCAACCCCGTGGCAGGAGGGCCAGGCCCCAGTGCCCGCCTGCTCAGTCACCGCCTCGGGCCCGCGGACGGCTGAGGCAGAGCCCGAGGCCACAGCAGTTTCTTACATGCATCCCTTCCCTGGAACGGCCTCAGGGATACAACTTCAAATGCTGAAGCTATTATTAAAATGCCACTAAAAGACTGAGTGTTCGGCCAAAACATTTGAAAATCAGGCAAGTGAACAAATTCCAGAGATGCATCATAACTCAGGAAAACTAACTCCAGAAGAAGTGGAGAGTCCACACAGTGCTTTGATTTAGGGTAAGGAACTACCAACTACAGTGGGAAACCCCTGAAATCTCAGTGGCTGGATACAACGAAATTTACTTCTCACTCACAGAAAGTCCAACTGGGATCAGCAGGGATCGCTTCCAACAGAAGAGAAACAGGCTTCCTGACCTTGTGACATAGCTCGCAAGGTCACCGAGGGAAGGGAAGCTATCAGTTTACATCGTGGTTCCTGGGTATCAGACGGTGTCCTACAACTTTATAAGAATTAATTCTACCTTCACAACAACCTACACAGCAGGCACCACCACTAGCCCGTTTTACAAATGAGTAACTCGAGGACAGAGAACATCAATAATCGCCCAAAGTTAGACTTTAAGTGCTGTACCTAGAATACAAAATCCTAAACAAAATGTTAACAAACCAAATACAACAATTTGCCTGGGAAGGAAAACCCATCATTACTAAGTTGTGCTTGTCCCAGAAATGTGAGGTGCTTTTTACATTAGCAAATT
Source organism: Hipposideros armiger (assembly GCF_001890085.2). Taxonomy (NCBI): domain Eukaryota; kingdom Metazoa; phylum Chordata; class Mammalia; order Chiroptera; family Hipposideridae; genus Hipposideros; species Hipposideros armiger. The sequence continues at coordinate 986,556 of NW_017731935.1, forward strand.
ATGGTAATTAACCATGCCATCGACACAGAGAAAAGTCATACTCATGGACATCTCAATAGTTGCAGAAAAGTGTCTGATTAAATTCATCCATTCATGATGTACAATTTTTAGCAAATTAACAATAGAAGGAACTTCTTCAACCTGAGAAAGTCCATCTACAAAAAACTGATCACGAATTTAGTGGTGAAATGCTGAAACGTCTCCTTTTATTTATTATCTAGAACTCTATTATAACTTCTAATTGATATTGCACTAGAAGTACCAGCCACCATGGAAAAGCAAACAGTAAAACAAAACAAAAAGAAAACAATAAAGTAAAAACCCAGAGTAAAGGAATGGGAAAGAAAACAATAATCCATTACTCAAAGGAAACACGACTGTGTGCCCAGTAAGGCTAAAATAACTATGGGTAAATTATTAAAATTAATAAGAGTTTAACAAGATTGCTGGATATAGAATTAGTAATATACAAAATCAACTGGATTTCCATATGTAACAGCAACAAATAATTAGAAGGTGAAATCCAAACAAATTTAAAAATACATACCTTTTAGAATGTCATCACAAAATAAGAAAAACCTAGGACTAAATATAACAAAAGATGCACATGACCTCGATGGAGAAAATGATAAAACTATAATGATGTGCATTAGAGGAGATCTAGAGGAGAGGTCTACACTCTGTCTTCATGGTTTATAAGGCCCACTATTTCCCACATGTCTATTCTTCCCAAACTGACCAATGCAACCTCAAACAAAAGCCCACTTACCCAGCTAATTCTACAATCCGTGAACTGCGAAGGGTCAAAACCAGCCAAGACGACCTGCACGTGACACAGAAGGCCTTCCTGTGCAGAGACGGGCAGGACGGCCCGTGGGGAGAACAGAGGCTCGGTCACCACTGGTGACCAGGGAGTCTTGTCAGTGATGATGGTGGCTAATTGGACTCACATCTGAAAACAATGACATTGGATCCTTAACCTCACAACACACACAAAAATCAGTTCCATGGAGAATATATATTCAAAACCCAAAATAGACAAAACTATAAAGTCTTTTGGAAGATAACACAGTATCTTCATAACCACAGAGAAAGATTTTTAAAAATTTGGATTGAAAATTCTATAAGCAAAATGAACAAGGCTGATAAATTGGAGCATATTAAAGTTTAAATTTTCTCTTCATCAAGACACCATTAAAAAGTGAAAAGACAAGAAAAAGCTATTTGCAAATGTAAACCACACAGTACTACTACCCAGACTTATAAGTAACTCCTACAGCAAAACAGGAGACAGACTATCCAACAGGAAAATAGGGGGGAAACACCTGAAAAGGCACTTTACAAAGATGATAAACACGGGAGATAAACACGGGAAAGCAAATTAAAGCCAACGGAGGTGTATGACACACCCTCTGGAATGAAGATACTAAAAACTTTCAACAGTCCTGCTAAAAACACAGGCCAACAGAAGCTGCCACCGTCCACTACCGGGACTGTTAGTTGGCAGAGCCACTTTGCAGAGTACTGGAGGTTATCTACAGTAAACCTGCTGAGAACATGGGCAAGGACTTAAACATGGGCAGTGTGGGAAATAAAACCTCAGTAAACAAAGCCAGATGGGATTTCAGAACTAAAATAAATATATATAATTTCTGAAATTAAAACCTCACTGTACAGGCTCAACAGCAGATAAGGCAGAAGAAAAGAGCAGTAAACTTTGCATCAGGGCAACAGACTAGATTTCAACTGAATCCCTGAGAACAAAGGATGAAAAAGGACCCGAGTTTAGTGACCTGTGGGGACAATCTCCAGTGGTCTGACAGAAGTGAAAGCAGAGTCCCAGGAGGAGACGAAGAGACAGACACGTAGGTACGTATTGGGTCAAACAAGATATTAGAAGAAATGGTGACCAAAACTTTCCTAAATCTGATGAAAAATATAAAGTCACAGGTCCAAGAAACTCAGTGAAATCCTAACAAGGAGGAGCATAAAGTGACAACACGGCGATCGTTTTCTAACAGCTGAAAACGCATTAGTACTAAAATCTTTTAAATAAACTAGAAATGATCTGGTGACGACAGAAACTACATCTGGTGTGACACATTTCCTGGCTAAGTTACAAAACCCGGTGCTGTCAGCCACCACCATGACCAGACCTGAGACCGAGTCTCCTCTCGGGGCAGCTGGCGCCCCTCCGACTTCCCTCATGACACAACGCTGACAGTCACACAGCAGCTTGTTCCTCAATCAATTAAACAAGGTTCTAAAAAACTCCTTTGTTTTGCCAAAGGCGGTAAGTGTTACAGAAGATGGACGTTTCCAAACTAAACATCTACTTTTTTTTTTTCCAGATTTTATTGGGCAATTGGGGGAGGGAACAGAGTTGGTGAATCGGGGAAGGGGAACAGACAAGTTGCTGTCGTTTTGTTCTTCAGTCTAGTTGTGGAGGACGTTGCTTCACTGGCCCAAGCTGGCACCATCATTGCGCTCTTCCCGGGTGAGGCAGATCAGTCGCCGGCTTCTGGACGGCCGCTCACGGCGGCGGCTGCTGGCCGCTCACGCTGGCTGCTGGCTACATACGGTAGCCCATGGCAACCCACTGCCGCAGGGGCTGCAGCAGCCTGCACTGTCGCCGGCGACTCATGGCAGCCCAGCTCCAGGTTGAGCTGTTGTTCAGCATGTTAGCTGTGGAGGGCAGTGTCACTGGCCCTCATATGTGGGATCCGAGCTGGGGCCCTCTGGCAGCCCAAGCCAGCTCTTAACCAACGCACTACTCAGCCAGCCCCTGAACATCTGATTTTATGCCCTGTTATGACACCATTTTCAGAAATACACTGAGCAAGAGACAGCTATTTTTACTGTGGGATGTTAATATCAAAAAACAACATTTTTAAACGATTCCCACAACTACGAAGATTACTTTATGAAGTCCTGGAACTTAATTCGTTTCTGCTCACCAACTAGGGTGCATATCTCATTTTATAAAAGAACTCAATGAGAAACTCAGTTATAATTTGTGAAGAGCCACTTTTTAGAACAATGTATTCATTTATTAAATAAGGACTGACTGTTCACAAAAAACTGTTTTCTTCAATCATTACACACGCTCTCTTTTACATCGGGCAGCAAAATGCTGCATTTTCTTTATCTCATGACAATTAAGGGTCTCTGTTTTGTCTGGAAACCAGGGAGGGGCCTGCGTCACTCCTGTCTTCTTAGGCTGTTTCGGAAGACGGAGCTGTGGGCCCTGAACAGCGAGAGTGCTGACAGTCCTCGGCGGCTCGCACACAGGCCGCCACCTGGGGAGGCTGGGGCGTGCAGGGCTGGAGGGCGCTGCCATGCGGGGACAGGCCCATGGTCCTCTTGAGTGCCTCGTAGCTCCAGTGCAGCTGCTGGACCTCGGCCCTGTGCAGCGCCCGCACCCGGCCCAGCTCCTGCAGCAGGTGCTCGTTGGTGCTGACCAGGGCGCTGTGGGGACACAGGGCCATGACCTCCCAACCTGCCGACCTCCCGACCCATGACCGGCCGGGCTGCATGCCGTCCCGTCCCTAGCACACCCCTTGAGCTCCGCCAGCCACTGCCCCTCTACCCTTGGCTCCAGACCGGGCAGGGTGGGTCTACTGGCTCCCTTGGCATCCGTGGAAGGGATAAAGGGACTCAATAGTGAGCCCATGGCTCCCTCAATGCCCAACCACACAGGGTCACCGAGGGGACCACCACAGTCCACCACAGCTGGCAGAGCAATGGCCTGATTCAAGAAAAGACCCCAAGACTGAAGTATTTCCAATTTCTGCTTAAGTATAAAGGACTCTCTTAATGATTCTGACATTGTAACAGTACAACTGAAAGTCCTGATTTTTTAATATTCTCAACCATTTTTAATTTTAGAAGGCATTTTGCAGAGAAGGCGCTGTTGTATTCTACCAATTCTGTCATCTCCAAATTGCCCTGCTCACCCAGTTAGCAACAACTCAAATACATCTGTGGCATTACAAGAAATGGCGACAGTAGGGCAGCTTTTCCCACAGAGGTCCCAGGACGAGCCCCTGCAGGCGGCAGCCCGTTTGCTTGGACCTGACACAGCCCCTTCCTGGCCAGGTGGACGCTCAGCACAGTCAGTGTGGACGCCACCCCACCCCTGTCCCGTCCACACCAGCCCACGGTGCCCGCTCTAGTGACCCACCAGGTGGCCCCGTCAGGTCCAGGCAGTGACCTTGCCTCGCTGGCCACTCCCTGTACTCCCTGCCTCTGCCCGCCCCATCCTGTCTCAGTCTGTCCCATCTCTCAGGAGCCCCTGTCCTTTGTGACTTGTGACCGTGATGGGCCCACGAGGTCTGTGACCTTCACCCCCAAAAGGTCAGAGCCTGGCTCCCCCATGACCAGGCTGCACCAGAATCAGGGGAGCTGTGGGGGCCTCTGCCGAGGGCAGTGAGGACAGGCAGGGACAGCAGAGGAAAGGGCGGGGTATGGGTGCTGGCCATAGGAACTGGGGCTCACACAGCCAGCCGCACCCCAACAAAGCCCAGATAAACCCGTCCTCGCCTCAGCAGCAGCACGCCTTGCCAGGAGGCAACTTCCTGTCTGTACAGCCTCCACCCACGTTCCAGGACACAATTCTCTGAATCAAACCTGAGGTACTGCCTTGACAACACCCGTACCTACAGTTCCCTTTTCACCTCCACCAGAGCCAGGGACTAAAGGTGGCATCTCCGTGTTGCTCAGTGAACAGACACGACCACGCTGAGGGGACAGCACCCACCACAGGCCCAGGGTCCTCGGGTCGCAGGTTCGTGTCGCTGCCCAGCATCCCTCATGTGCCCCTCCCCTCACGGCCCTGGTCACACCTCCCAGGACGCTGCAGCAGGAAGGAACTTGCTTTTCCTTAAGAAAGGGAAGCTCATGCAGCTGCCAAGTCAGCAGAGCGACACCTGGGCCGAGGCCCCGCGGCCAGGTGCTGAGCACCGGCACCCTCCCCGTACCTGTGGCTCTCCTGCAGCATGCACGTGAGCTCCTGGATCTTGTCACAGTGCTCCAGGTGCTGCTGTAATGCCATGACCTCATCCGACAGCCTCTGCATGCCTGTCTGCAGCCCTGAGAGAGAAAGTCAGCAGTGCTATTTAGTGAAATTCATTTATACATTTGGAAAAGTAAAACTATTCTGGAGGTTAGACTGGACCTGGGATACAAGAAAAACAATACAGCTTGGGAAAGGTGAGTTTCCGTAAGCAACTCAGATGGGGGTGAACAACGAAGGCCCCGCTCCAGCTCCCTCCTTGGGGTGAGGCTGCGGGGATCTGCCCCCCAGGGACCCTGAGAAACCACATCCCTACAGGGAGGGCAGAGTGGGGCCAGATGGGCTGGCGCGAGATCAAGGCTTCCGTGTCTGCCTGCTGCCCACAGAGCAGTGACCTCTACCCAAGGGGAGGGCCTGCAGCTTTGGGGAGAAGTGACGGAAGCCCACGGTGGCCCCAAGTTTCTGGTGTGCCCTCTGGTCCCATGGCTGAGCATGTGTTTGCATCCCATCTACATGACTCCTGCTTCTCTCTGGGTTTCCTTCTCAAGAAAAGAAGAAAGACACTATTTATTGGCTCCCCAATCCAAAACCAGGATACAAGTAAGTCCCCACGCAGACACGGCCCTGCAGGACCACAGCACACCAGAGGTGATGGGACAGCTCACAGGAAGGCGGGGGGAGGGGACAGTGACGGTGACAGAGATCCTTCTCACGAGTGCCATCGCCATGCGCTCAGACAAGAAAACACCCCTCCGGACCTGTACCCCCCGGGAAGAGGGCTCAGCATCCCCACAACCTCCACACTAGTCAACACCAGGAGTGACTGAATGCGGGCCGGCTGCTCAGTTGGTTAAGAGCGCGAGCTCTGAGCAACAGGTCGCTGGTTCGATTCCCACATGGGCCAGTGAGCTGCTCCTAACAACAAAGTTCCCACATGGGACGGGGGGCTGCGCCCGCCCGCAACTAAGACTGAACTCGGCTCCTTGAGCTGCGTGGCTGCGATGGGTGGTTCAGCAGTTACAGTGTGTGCTCTTAACAACAAGGTTGCCGGCTCGACACCCGCATGGGATGGTGGCTACGCCCACCTGCAACTAAGATTGAACACGATACCCTGAGCAGAGTGGCCGGATGGTGACTGGACTTGGAGCTGAGCTAGCTGCACCCTCCATAACTAAGATTGAAGGACAACAACTTGGCTGTTCTCCTCCCCCAATTCCCCAATAAAAAACCTTAAAAAAAAAAAAAAAAGAGTGACTGGATGCCAAAACCAGAACCTGGCAGGCAACATTAGAGCACCTGGTGATAAGGTAGCCTAAGGTCCCACAGACAAGACAGTCACAGCCCTGCGGAAGGGGGCACCCCTCGATCCTGTTTTGTGGGAAATGGTAGTGGGCCGGCTAGGGGCCCAGGGCTGGCATGCGGGCGAGTCCGCCTCCTCTAATGAGGTGAAACCAGGTCCTGTGCGGTCTCAGAAAGCTGGAGCAGCCATGACCCCTCGAGGCTGGCCTGCCCGGTTCCTGCAGACAGACAGTCGGTGAGGGGTACAGGTCGAGCAGGACAGGACACCAGCGAGAAGTGGGGGGGGGACAGGGCCTGAAGTCCCCCGACGGAGGCCTCCATGTGTATCTGCAGTTAGAAAAGCTGCCTGACTTGCCCCTTCGAGGGAGTCAGGACAGCGAGCTTCACGTGACAATGAACAACGCAGAAGTGCGCAAGTGACTATCCGAGTGCAACAGTAACCCTTCCGACAATGAAAGCCATGCCCAGAACAGATCAAAACCATGGCTGCCAGTTTCAAAACGAACCAAAGGCAGAAATGAAAGGATGCAGGAAATGAAAGAAGCACCTACGTTAGAATCAGAGAATGCCAGAAAGGAGGTGGCTGGTCAGGCGAGAATGAGCAGCGAAGGGAGACTTCGCGGGAAATGAAGGCGGAGCTACAAGGAACCCAAGAGCAAGTGAACATGACAATGACATCTGAAAGAAACAGAAGGAAAAAGGGTAAAGTTCTAAAATAAAAATTTAAATCAAGGGGCTGTAAACAACTCTTCACACTCAATAAAATGGCCCCATAAACACAGTGGGCAGAGACAGACCAAGGTGACTGGGTGGCTGCGTTCACGCAACAAGGGCCACCGTGAGTACTTGGCATAGAGGCCAGAAGGCCCTGAACCGGAAGTGAGGACCATCTGGCCCATCTGGCCCTTTCAGCAGAAGTTCTGGGACCCCCTCAGAGGTGCAGATGGGAAAAGACGCTCAGCCTGTCCATTCTCAGTGAAATCAACACCTTCGAGAGACCCCACTTCACACCACAGAAAACAGACTGCTGACACCTCCTCACTCTAGAGCCTGGTATCCGAGCTTGAAATACTGAGAGCACCTTTGTAAAAATGGCAAAACAGAATCGAAGAAAGTGAAGAGAAGTGAAAATGATCTGAGTCTGGAAGGCCAGGGACCAAGGACAAGAAGCGCTGCGCCTACTGGGGACGGTCAAGGCTGAGCAGAGGGCCACCTGCCCGCGCCACGCGCCCGGGGCCGCCCTGAGCTGCTGAGGAGACACGGAATGGAGCAGCGAGGCCCGCACCGACTGGCACAGCAGCCAGGGTGGGGGCTCCAAGCCCGTCTTACGCTATTTGTGGGCTCTGATTCCTGTGAATAATTTGAGATGAAGTCTCCATGGGGACATCTGACCCAAGCAGTGGTACCAAAGGAACTGGCAACTCACCATTTCTTACTTCTTCTTCCATGCTGAACAGAAGAGACTTGAAGCTACTGTTCTCCTCCAGAGATCTGTCTAAATGCTGCCTCACATCACCCTAAAGACACAGAACAGTGCACTTAAAGCAGACAAGTCAAATTCAGTAGAGGGTATACAGAACGTTCAAGGGAAGCCTTTGAAATCACCAGGTACCAGCTTCCTGTTTCATGAATCACAATGGGGAGAGCAGGAAGTCACGTGTTACCTAACGAGGAGCGTGTGCTCTGGGAAGTGCGTTAGGCGATCGTCGTGCGAACATGACAAGCACGTCCACACACCTGGACGGCACAGCCCGCTGCACACCTGGGCTGCGTGCTACAGCCTCCTGCTCCTGGGCCACAAGCCTGGACAGCGTGTGACTGCACCAAGGACCATCAGCAGTTGGAACACATGGTATTTGGGTATATAAACAGTAAAAACACAGTATAAAAGATAAAAATGGCACACCTGGACAGGGCACTCACTGAGCACAGAGCCTGTAGGACTGGCGTGGCGCCGGGTGAGTCAGTGGGGAGTCGATGTGACGGCCTGGGACGTGACTGTGCACGACTGTAAACACTGCATGCTTAGGCTACGCTCCGTTTATTTTACAATTTTTTTCTTTCTTCAATAATAAATTAGCCTTAGCTTATAATAACTTTTTTACTTTATAAACTTACATTTTCTAACATTTCAACTCTTTTGTAAAATCACAGCTTAAAACAGAAACATACTGTATAGCTGTAAAAACGTCTTTATATCCTTGTAAGTTTCCTATTTAAATTTTTTTAACTTTTTAAACTTTTTTGATGAAAACTAAGACACACACACACTCGCCTCGGCCGACCAGGGTCAGGATCGTCAGTCTCACTGTCTCCACCTCCACGTCCCGTCCCACTGGGAGGTCTCAGGGGCAGTAAGGTCCATGGAGCTGCCACCTCCCACGACACCACTGCCGTCTACTGAGACGCCTCCTAAAGGGCCAGCCCGGGCTCTTCTTGAGGACGTGTCACTCTCTCCAGACGTGTGTCCATGGTGGTCTGCTTGCTTTGTCTCTTTTTCATCACAAGTTTGCTATGAGCAGATAAGGCGCCATGAACGCCGATCAGTGCAACCCTTTCGGTGTGGGTCCATGCCGTCAGGCTCTCTAAGAGCTGGCTGAGGTCTGCTCTTAGAGAGGAGGAACAGGCACTTTCAGACACGTGTGTTTCCCAGCAATCCTGCAGCTTCCTTCAGCTCTCTCCACAAACGAGGACGCTGCGCGTGGGCGGTGCTCCTGTCCTCGCGTGCTCACGGCTCCTAACCGGCACAGAAGTGACAACGCTTGCTCCCATGGGGAGGCCAAGTGAGGCCGCCCGGCTGCCCGAGAGGGCCTGGAGAAGATGCCCACCCGGGCATTCAGACTGCAGAGAGCACAGCCCTGACCCCCAGCCCCACACAGCCGCAGGAAACCGAGGGGGGGGGGCAGGCGGTCCTGGCGAGCAGGAACCAGCGCCTGTGGTTCGAGGCGCTCCACTCAGGCTCCGCCGCGGGCCTAAGGAACTTGCTCAAACTGACCAGCTGCATGTCCACAGCCTCCCCCTCACCCACGTGCCAGAGCCCATCAGCGGTGAGTTTTTAAAAGGAGGGCACCTCAGTGGTTTCCATACAGTAAAACGCACCACAGTGATGAGTGAGGTAACATACAATGGTTTCTTTTTAAGTAAAAAACTGTAGATATTTAAGGTGTACATTTGAGATTTGTATACAATGAAATCACTACTACAGTCAAGCGAAAGTAACATATATTCTCCTCAGTTACCATGTTTTCTGATGAGCACACCTGAAATCTACTCTTAGCAAATTTCCAGATTCACTAATGTCACCCACAGTCACCACTGCCCCGAGCTCTCTAAACCTGCTCATCCTGCACCAGACCAGCACCACCCTGCTGCCCGACTCCCGCCTCTGTCACCCTTCTGTGCTCTGCTTCTGTGAACCTGACTTTTCATATTCCACATGTGAGACTGTGCAGTTTCTTCTGACTAATTTCACTTAGTTCAACGCCCTCCATGTCCACCCACGTTGTCACAAACGGCAGGATTTCCTTCTTCCTGAGGATGAGTATATGCATTGTATGGATACACATGTTCTTTATCCATCATCCATCGATGGGCACTGAGGTTGCTTCCACAGCTCGGCTACCATGAATAATGCTGCAATGAACATGGGGTGCAGGTATCTCTTCATGATACTGATTTTACTTCCTACAGGTATCTACCCAGGACTGGGATGGCTGGATCACACGGCAGCTCTTTTAATTTTTTGAGGACCCTCCATACTGTTTTCCACAGTGGCTGCACCAGTCTGAAATCCCACCAACAATGCATGAGGGTCCCCTTTTCTCCACGTCCTCTCCGACACTTGTTTTATTTACTGATGATGCCCATTCTGACAGTTGTGAGGTGACATCTCATTGTGGTTTTAGTCTGCATTTCCCTGATGACTAGTGACACTGAGCATCTTTTCAAATACCCGTTGGCCACCTGTGTGTCCTCTTAGGTGGGATGTCTATTTAGGTCCTCTGTCCATTTTTTTTTTTTAAAGGATTTTTTTATTGGGAAATCGGGGAAGGGGAACAGACAAGTTGCTGTCCTTTTGTTCTTTAGTCTAGTTGTGGAGGATGTCGCTTCACTGGCCCATGTTGGTATTATCATTGTGCTTTTCCAATTGGCTGAGGCAGATCGGTTGCTGGCCATTGGATGGGCTGCTCATAGCAGCTCACGCCGGCTGCCAGCTGCTCACGCCAGCTGCTGGCCACTCATGGTAGCTCATGGCAGCCCACTGCAGCCTATGCCATCATCGGCGACTCACGGCAGCCCAGCTCCAGGTCAAGCTGTTGTTCACCATCTTAGCTGTAGAAGGCGCAGTGTCACTGGCCCTCATGTGGGATCCGAACCAGGGCCCTGCTGCTCAGAGCTGGCCTCCCAAGCCAGCACTTAACCAACAAGCCACTCGGCTGGCCTCCTCTGCCCATTTTTAATGAGGCTGTTTCTTTTTTTGCTGTGAAGTTGTATGAGTTTTCCTGTATAGTCTGGATATTAACTCCTTATTAGATATGTGGTTTGCAACATTTTCTCCTGTTTCATAGGTTGCCTTTTCATTCTGGTGATTGTTTCTTCTGCTGTGCAGCTTTTTAGTTTGATGTAGTCCCACTAGGTTTTTTTTTGGTTTTTTTCCCCTGGCCTTTGTTGTCTGCTCTTTTGGTGCCATATCCAAAAAAAATCACTGCCAAGTCCATGTCAAGGAGCTTTTCCCATGTTTTCTTCTAGGAGTGTTACGGTTTCAAGTCTTACATTTAAATCTTGCATCCATTTTAATTTTTGTGTATGCTGTAAGATAAGGGTCTAGTTTCATTCTTTTGCACATGGCTGTCCAGTGTTCCCAACACCACTTATTAAAGAGATTATCCTTTTCCCAGTGTGTATTCTTGGTGTCCTTGTGGAAAATTAGTTGACCAGATATACTGGGGTTTATTTCTGGGCTCACTGATCTGTTTCAACAATCTACATGTCTGTTCCTATGCCAGCACCATGCTGCCTTGATGACGATGACCTGTAGTACTGGGTCGTCGGGGAAGTCATGACGCATTTTTGCATTGAAAAACATACAAAAATACTTCATGACTTTCCCGATGACCAAATATAACCTGAGATGGGAACTGAGATGCCAGAATGCTGTTCTTTCTCAAGATTGCTTTGGGGTCTTTTATGGAACTAGAAAAAGAAGAATACAAACTATAACAAAAATAATTACATAAGTTTTAGAATTGTTTTTTCTAGTTCTGTGAAAAATACCATTGGAATTTTTATAGAGACTGTGTTGACTTTGCAGATCAATTGGATGGTATGGACATTCTGACAACATTAATCTTCTAGTCCATGAACATGGGTTATCCTTCCATTTATCTGTGTCTTCTTCAATTTCTTTCATCAATGTCTTATAGTTCACAGTGTGAATATCTTTAAACTCCTTGGTTAAATTTATTCCTAATATTTTATTCTTTTTGATGTTATCATAAATGGGATTATTTCCTTGGGTTTCCTTTCCAGATAAATTGTTGGTAGAAAAAAACGCAACTGATTTTTGTTATGCCGATTTTGTATCCTAAAATTTCAATGATGTTATTAATTCTAACAGGTTTGGTTTGTTTCTTTTTCTTCTGGTATGGAATCTTTAGGGTTTTCTACATATTATGACCATGTCACCTGAGAATAGAGGTAATTGTACTTCTGGGAGCCTTTTATTTTTCCCTGTCTGCGCGCTCTTGCTAGGACCTCCAGTACCATGTTGACTAGCAGTGGTAAGAGTGGGCATCCTTGTACACTGGATCTTACAGAAAAAGCCTTTACTTTCCCTTCACTGATGGTGTTAGCTGTGCCTTTACATAAATAGTCATTATTGTGTTGAGAAAATTTTCTTTTATCACATTTTGCTGAGAGTTTGTTTTATCACAAATGGATGCTGAACTTTTGTCTAATGCTTTTTCTGTATCTATTAATTGTGTGTCTTTATCTTTCAACCTGTTAATGTGGTATATTCATTTGCATATGTTGAACCAACCTTGCATTCCAGGGGAAAATCCCACTTTTCATGGTATATAATCTTCCTGATGTGATGAATTCAGTTTGCTAGTACATTATTGAGAGTTTTTACATCTGTGTTCATCAGAGATATTGGTCTGCAGTTTTCTTTCTTGGGGTGTCTCTATCTGGCTTTGGTATTAGATGCTGCTGCCTCATAAAATGAATTTGAAAGTGTTCCCTCTACTTCTATTTTTTGAAAGAATTTAAGAGGAATTGGTATTAATTTTCCTTTAAATGTTTGGTAGAACTCAGCCATGAAGCCACCTGGACCTGGGCTTTTATTTTTGGGGAGCTTTGAGATTACTGCTCAATCTCCTTGTTATTGGTCTGTTCAAGCTTTATTCCTTCTTGACACAGTCTTGGTAGGTTGTATATTTTTAAGAATTTATTCATTTCTTCTAGGTTACCCAATATGTTCGCATATAATCATTCATAATAATCCCTTATGATTCTTTTTATTTCTGAGGCATGCATTGTAATGTCTCCTCTTTCATTTCTGATTTTGAATCTTGAATCTTCTTTTTTTCTTAGTCTACCTTAGGGTTTGTTGATTTTGTATATTTTTTCAAAAACCCAACTCAGTTTTGTTGATTTTTCCTATTATTTTTCTATTCTCTATTTATTTCTGCTCTGCTCTTTAATATTTTCTTCCGTCACCTTTGGGTTTAGTTTGTTGTTCTTTTACTAGTTCCTTGAGATGTAAAGTTAGGTTGTTGATTTGAGATCTTTCTTCTTCTTCAATGTAGACATTTGTGTGTGACGGTCTTATGATGAGGACACCAAGGACGAGGGCTGCCCGCCCAGCCAGGAGGCTGCTAGGCCCAGCTGTGCTGGCTCTAGCTGCCCTTGGGCGCCACCTGCTGGTGGAAATTCCCTCGGGTCCAACAGGACGCCATGGTCCTGTGGTTGGCTTGTGCAGGCAGGACAGCAGCAGGAACCCCAGGGTCACCCAGCTAACTGGAACGTCTCTCATCAGTAGCCTTGGGAGCCTGGACCAGAGAACATGGGGCCACCAAAGCTCCACCTCAAGCCTGGCTTCGTCTTCTCTCTCTCTCTCCCACTAGGCCTCTCTCAGAAGAGGGCAGCCGCCCAGGAGAGGCAGAGCTGGGAGGAGTAGTGATGCTGCCAACTGCAAGTCACTGGGGCTGCGGGGTCTGGGAACGACACAGTCAGGCCAGGTGAGGAGGGCTTTGTGATCCTGGAAGGGCAGGAGCGGAGCCCCAGCTGCAGCCCAACAGTGGCTGGGGGCAGTGCAGAGTCAAGACATCTCCCCCCATCTGTGAACAAAAGGAAACGATACCAGGACGTGGCTCACCATCTCCTTCCGGATGCTGCTGAGCTCCGACACCACCTCACTCATCTTCGCGCCGTATTGCTGCTGTTGCTCAGCCAGGGCATTGTGCAAAGATTTGTTTTCGAGAGTCAGGTAGCTAATTTCTTCATTCAGAATTGTCGAATTGTCCTGAGCTGCTGCAAATTCTTGAAGAGATGACAAAATATGTCTTGCCTGAGCTACAAGTAAAAATCAAGTGTTATTATAGCATTTATGCTGAAAGGGAGAAGTGTGAACAAGATGTGTTCAATACATTTTCAATGTCACACACCACATGCCTCAAAAACACTACAGGCATGCAGACTAGCAAAGAGACGTGGGCACCCCTGAAATGGCCTTCACTCAGGCTTTTCTACATCCAGAGAAGCAGCTTTACTCTAGAGAAAGGTAACCCCTCGGAGAGGCCAGGCCCGGGGATGCCGTGGCTCGCTGCCCTCGCAGCCCACCATGCTCCCGTCAGCGGCCGACTGCTCCTGTCCCTGGCCTGGGACCTGCGTGCAAGCCCCATCGGGCAGCTGCATGACCGGGGACAGCAGCCTGTAGCTCTAGCCAGGCCCACTGCTGCCCTAACAACAGGGTGTAGGTTTATGGGCTCAGCCTCCAGGGGCTCCGGCTTCTCAGGGCTTCCCGGTCCCAGGAGGAGATGCTGAGGAGCCGCCACACTGAGCAGCTGGAGCACCCAGGAGCCTCTGGCGGTGACTAAGATGGCAGCTGCAGGCAGGGCCCAGGGTGCGCTAGAAGGAGACAGCTGGCAAGTCCCTGCTCCCACTGGGACACTGATGGCTGCACCCCAGACTGCAGGAGAAAGAGAAGGTGGCGTCCCAAGGACGCAGCATCCTGCTTCACACCCCAACTGTGGTGGAAGTGTCCCCATCGTGCTCCTGCAACACAGGCGCTAGGTGGACGTGAACCCAAGTCCTCTCGGGGGAGGGACCATCCTCCTGGACCTCAGTCATTTCCACCAAGGTCTCAGCAAATGCCGGGCCCTGCACACAATCAAGTGCTCAGAGGATTCGGACACAACAGCAGCAGCTTTTTAATCTCTCCGAATCCCCACGTGAACATGCGGCCATGAGAAGCAAAAACCTGTGAATGGCATTTCCAACAAAACCAGGTGACGAGGCATCTCACAAACCCCAGAGCCAGCAGGGGTGTCCCTTGTGTCCCACAGCTCAGGGGGCCCCTAGCTGCTGTGAGGACAGTCAGGCTCCCCACATTGCAGCGGCTGCATTGACGGCTGACGAGGGCGGTCAAGCCGGGTGCGGGCTCCAGGACCCAGCAGAAGGACGAGCCCCTGCTGACACAGTGCCGCCAGAGCTGACCAGCTGGCCGTCCCCTCCCGACTCACCTAGGAACACCTCGTTGCAGTGCAGGGACTTGCAGCCACTCCAGTGCCTGTCCACCAGGTCGAGAAGCGCTTCCAGGAGCGTCACCTCCAGGGTGGCCTTCTTCCCGGGCAGGTACAGTTTGGGAGATACCTGTGGCAGAAATAGAACCATGATACTGGCTTTCAGTTCCCAACACACAAGGTTTCTGACATTGCATGCTCGGTGCCCACCAGGCACCACGCTGATGCCTGTGTCCCACAGAGCCTGCACCACCGAGCCCTTCACAAATCCACACGGGATGATGCAAAGGACGTGTGACCGTGGGCGGGTTCTAAGAGCTCAGTGCCGAGTGTCCACATCTGTGGGGCAGGGTGACATGCCACACCAGGTGGAATGGCTAACGAAGGATGCAGCCTAAACTGCGAGGTGTTATACCACGTCTGCACTAACGCGCTGCCATGCCACCCACAATGACAGTGTTAAGGGCTGAGGCTGTGGTGACTCCCACAGGGACGGCTGTTCTGGGTCCCCCTGACCGGTCCACAGTGACTCCTGGACGGCGGACGTCCCTCAGAGCCAGTGTCAGCCTGCGTGGCCACTGGTGCCCGGACCCGGAAGGCCCCTTGTGTAGTGAAGTCTCACACACACAGTGGCTACCGGGCAGAGCTCGGGTCCGAGCATGCCAGTGGCTGCAGGGGCCTCCACACACAGCCAGCCGCTGCCGGCATGCACCTGGCACTCTCTTGTCCTCCCTTTACCAGAACGACTTCACCCACTATAAGAATTACTGGAGAAAGGGGCACGGCTCCTGCCCTCCTGCCCACTTCCCAAGTCCTCAGGGATACTGACTGTGAGTTGGGGGCCGGGGAGGAGCGGGGAGAAAAGCTTCCAGCTGTCTCCCAGTCAGAAGACCAGTGAGTCTCCCCCTTCACATACAGAAGGCCTTTCTAGGGCCGGCCAAGCGGCTCAGTTGGTTAAGAGCGTGAGCTCTGAGCAACAGGGTTGCCGATTCAATTCCCACATGGGCCAGTGAGCTGCACCCAAGCTGAGCTGCCAACAGGTGGCAGGATGGCTCAGCTGCTGAGAGCACGTGCTCCTAACAAGGTTTCTGGTTCAACTCCCGCATGGGATGGTGGGCCATGCCCACCACAACTAAGATTGAACACGGCACCTTGATCTAAGCGGCTGAGAGCTGCCAACGGGCAGCCAGATGGTGACTGGACTTGGAGGTGAGCTAGCTGTGCCCTCCACAACTAAGACTGAAGGACAACTTGGCTGTTCCCCTTCCCCAATTCCCCAATAAAATCTTTTTTAAAAAAAAAGGCTTTTCTACTAAAGAGCTTCTGGCACAGTCAGTGAGAGTCTGAGTGACGGGACAACCTGGGCCAGGTCAGGTAAAGCCACTTCAGTGGGACGCCTCTCACCTCCCACCACCACCGCCTACCCCAGGAGCCCCAAGCACCCGAAGCGGTGGTGGGCGTATGCTTGGGCCCCAGGAGCAAATGTGTCAAAGGAGCACTGCTCTGCCAAGGTTTGGGGTGTAGGAGGGGCAGTCACCCCCTGGACCTGGTCAGTGTGCTAACACTAAGGCCCCGCTGCTTGCCCCAAAGCTGAAGCTGAGCCCATCCCAGTGAGCATTTGGCACAAACACCTCTATCTGAAGCTGTGTCTGGGACTCAGCCATGGTGACGGGCATGGGTGACAGGCCGAGGTTCCCACGGAGGACCCAGTTTGGTCACTCAGATTTCTGTCTTTCCCGAGGAGCACGGGTACTGCCCTCTCCAAGAGGATAACCATGGTGGGGTCACAGCTGAGCCGAGAGGAGGGGGTGCCCCGGGCAGCGTCCCCTCCCGCAAAGCCCCAGCTCTGCAGCGTGTGCGAGGCTGCGGGTGCAGCTCTGCCCTGGCCATGACCGTCCTAGCCGACAGGAGAGGCCCATGCACGTCCCCCTCAGGCACAAGCCCGTTCTCTTCTCTTCCCTCCTCCCAGACACGGCAACAGTGGCAGGTTGAAGAGGCAGCCAGATGGCAGCCAGGCCACCTATAGAAACAGGCTTGACCCACGACCGGCAGTGACCAGCGGGAAGCCAGCCCATCGTGTCTGGACCCCGACGCACACAGCACACTTCCAGCAGAACCGGGACAAACACTAAGGAAGAGGGTTTATCTCGGTAGTGTGACCGATGACAGCGCCCACTCACCCCCCTGGGACCGCGTGTGCCGAGAGGTCTCTGCTCTCCAGGCTCCGATGCCTCTGAAGGGGAACAGGCCGTCGGGCTGCTGGCCTGGGAGCCACTCTGCCCACGCAGACTGCCCTCCAGGCAGCTCACACTGGCCTGGGCTGCTGGCACCTGCGACCTCCTGCCAGGCGCTCTCTGCTTCCTGTACTTTTCGGGAGCAGGCAAGGGATTGAACACGTTCTGTGCTGACAAACTCGACTTCTGAGAAAAGGGGGCTGAGTCCTCGACGTCTGTGGAGTCTGTAACACGGGACAACAGAGCCCTCATTAGACCAAGTTCTCTGGGCGTGTGATCACTACTGTCGTTTTAAAAGGGTGTGCGTGTGCACATGCATGTGTACGTGCATGTGTGCACATATGTATGCGCATGCACACACAGAAAATCCATCAAAGAATGACAAGACTGAAGTATTACTACATGTTTTCTTGCCAAAATCATGTATAACAAAGATGAGTAATAAGCTAAAATTTGGAAATGAGAGAGGACGCCAGCACTGTTCCTGTGAAAGTCTGTTCATGCATCAGTACCTGGGACCCTCCCAGACTCCGGAGCTGCGTGTGACCCCACATTCTCTGAGCTGCATCCCCAGTTGGTTCACACCAGCACCGCCCAGTGCTAGCAGGAGGCAAGGGCCACACTTGGGAGCTTCGGGCCCTGCCCGCTGCGGACCAGGGTCCTTAGAAGTGGCTCCTCAGGTGCGCTGGGCCTGGCCCCCCTGCTCTCCTCGTGAAGCTCCTCAGCCCTGAGCTCTGGGACCCTCGTCTGTCTGGACTGCCCGCACCCGCCTGGCTCTCCACACCCAGGCTCAGATCCACGTCAGGAGGCCGCCCGCCCGCCAGGCCTCTCCTGCGGGCTCCCCTCTGCACCCCACACTGCACTGGTATCCACACGGCTCCCAGGCTCCCCGTGAGCACAGACAAGCCCAGCCCCCCAGCAAACCCGGGCTCCTGTGCTCGTGGTGTTGAGTCCACGACACCACAGTCACCTGTCTGTCCAGGTCAGAGATCACCTGGACACACTCCTCTCCTCCCTAAGAGCCATGTCTGTCACCAAACTTACCAGGTTCCTCCACCTCTTGCTGGGTCCACAGAGACGGCCCTCCCACCCGCCCTCCACGACCCCATTGGTCACTCCACACCACCCACCCTGCTTCGGAACAGACACAGACCACGCACTGCTGCCGCATCTCACCTTGGCCTTGACCTGTGCTCTTCTCCCCACTCCGCCCCACAGCCTCTGCACGAGCCCAGCCCCTGGCCACCAGGAATCAGCAGAACAGCCACACGGGGAGTCACCCGACAAAAGTACAGTCTGAATGCTTTAACCCTCAAGGTGCAGAGACAGAAAGATTGTGAGAAATAGTTCTGGGTCATAGGAGTCTGGCGAGACATGACAATTAAATACACTGTGTGCACGGGATCCTGGACTACAAAGAAAACAATGTCATTGGAACATCTGGTGAAATGTAAACAGCCTATCTGTGACAAAGTTCATTTCTGATTCTGGGCAGTGTCCCTACTTTTAGGAACTACACAGGAATGTTCAGGAGTGACGGGACATCCCGCTCCAAGGTTCTGAAAAAGAACAATGACAGAGAATATGCACACACACGCACACACATATACACAGCATATGCACGTACACATGTACACATACATGCACACATGCATACACAGGGACACGGACAATGCACACATATACACATACAGAGAATGCACATATCTATACACACGCACACATGTATACATGCATACACGCACACAGTGCACATATATACCACACACACAGGGACACAGCACATGTGTTCATAAACTGAGGTGAAATGAGGAACTCTGACAGTTGCGGAAATGGGGGTGCTGGGCACCCACATAGTACAGCATCGTGATGAGGTCTCAGGATACAGGGGAAAAGCCACCAGGACAATGAAAGCAGAGGATGTAACAAAGGTGTGACCCATCCTCAACACCACAGCCTGCTCTGCAGCCGCCACAGGCAACCTGAGCAGGTCACCACCACAACCCGTCCTGCCTGCAAAGCCCCAGGGACCGGCCCAAAAAGCCTCAGAAGGCACTGGGCTCACGCGTATTGGGGGGGATTTCTGACACTTTGCTATATACATGCATACAACACTCTCAATTAACTAACTCAGTATTTCATTTCCCTCATCTTTAATTTTTTAAATGTAGCTATTGTCATAGCCTCGGCCTGTGTATTTAAAAGAAAGAGAGAGAGAGAGAGAGAGAGAGAGAGAGAGAGAGAGAGAGAGAGAGAGAGAGAGAGAGAGAGAAGAAAAGCACCAAAATACTTACAGACTAGGAATCTAAACTACGGATGTATTATAAATTTCAATGTACGAGGTGAGGTTCCTTCCTAAGACATTTCAGAACGTTCCACAGCGACAGCAAACGTGGTGACAAAAGTGGACACGGCTGTGTGACATTACCTGGGTGTGGGGGGAAGTACGTGTACGGCCCCAGGGGCCTGCGGGCCTTGGCCTGGTCTCCGTGCAGCGAGGGCGCTCCGCAGCACAGGCTCGGAGGTTTCTTCTCAGCACCAAGCCCTCTGGAGCTGCCTTTTCTCCTCTCGTGACCCTTCTTTATGGAGTCCCCACACTGGTACTGCACTGGCTGAGGACTCAACAGATGCCTGGATTCTATTTTATTAGAGAACATTTAACAAGTTTTAGTTCATTAAAGATTATATTTTAAGCTTGTGACACTGTAGGAAACCTATGAAGTATATCGCTTAGATAAGAGGTGACTGAGTGGGTTAATAATGCAACAGCCAACGCTGTCGTGAGCTGCAGCGGTCACTGCTGCAGAGAGGGGACCGACCCTGCCTGGCTCACAGCTCACTACAAAGCCGACAGTCAAGATGGTGTGGTGCTGGTACAAAGACAGACATGATGACCCATAGAACAGGACCCAGAACCACCGAATTAACAAACGTGCCAAGGCTATGACATGAGAAAAAAGACAGTCTTTTCAACAAATGGCATTAGCACCACTGGATGTGTGGGGTGAGCCCGCTCACAAATCCACTCCAAGAGTGGATCACAGACTAAACACGGAAACCATAGTACACCTACAGGGAAAATCATGAACGTGGTGAGAAAGATTGCAGGGCACAAAAAAAGCACAAATCGTAAAGAAAAAATGGCTAAACTTGACTATACTGAAATTAAAACTTCTGCTCTTCAAAGCACTGTTAAGAAAATGAAAGGCAAGCAACAGAATGGGAGAAAATTTGCAATCCTCACATCTGAGAAGAGACTGCATCCACAAATCGTAAGGAACTCCTATGACTCCATACCAAGAAGAGAAAAAGGGGAGTAGAAGCGTCACCGGTGGACATACACATGGCCCATAAGCACAAGGAGAGATTTTCATGATGAGGCTTCTGGAAAATGCAAAGGGAAGCCATCATGAAATATGACTACAGGAAGTCCCCGACTTACAAACATTTGAGTTGCGAACTTTCACAGATGCAGCCAATCATGCACCCAAGTCAGACTTAAGAATGAATCTGACTTACGAAGGTTCTCCGGGAACAGAACTTGCTCGTAAGTTGGACACTTAGTGTACACACCCAGGAGAACAGCCAGCATTAATGACTGACCATGCCGAGAGCTGGCGAGGGCACTCGTAGGGCAAATGTCTTTGTGCCAGCAGGTATACCCTCCAGGACTTAGCCCAGACTTACGCCTCGACCTGCTGGGGTCTTATGGAACGCTCTTAGGAGGCACATGGAAGAAGAGACTGAGCTACAGCTGGGCACAAGTCCTGGTGCCAACAGAGCCCCTGGCGAGGCCCGCAGGCAGAGAGGCCGTGCACAACAGAGACCCCACACCCTCAGGTTACGGCCGAGCGCTCAGCACTTCCCAAAGTTCAGCGAACACCCGCTGGGCCGACATGGACAGCAGCTCCACCAGCCACAGGCCATGTTCCCTTCTTGTCCATTCAGATATCTTACCCCTTCCCTGTAACTGGAAGACGCTGAGGCAGAAATCTACTGAAACAAGCACATGGTACGCTGATCCTCAACTTGAGTTCACTGACTTCCTCTTTTAATTCTGGAATCCAACTTACTGACATTTACAAGATTTCATGAAGATTCTGTATTTAAGGTAAGTTTTCTAGAAAGCTCAGGTGCATCGTGAAGCCAGTGACGGCCACCTCAGAGCTAGTGGGATGTGGGGGGGAGGGGGCTGCTGGCCTTTGCGGCACACGGCAGCATACCTTGGGGACTGTGGAAGTCAGCCTCTCGCTCCTTCTGGCTGTAACTCGTGCTCCCAGGAGGGTTGCTCAGGTCCCACTCGCACTCGGCAATCAGGCTCAGGACCGCCTCGTCATCCACATCCATGACCAAGCACTTTTTGGCCGAGGGGTCGGTGCACTTGGCTCTGGACTGGCACGGTCTGCAAAGAAAAGGCAGCTCAGTGCTGTGGCCCCAGCCAAGGCAGACCTTGTGAGGGGCATGGGCACACGGCAGCACAGCCACAGGTCTCGCGGGCAGCCAGAACAGGCACAAAAAATGGCTCTTGTGCCTCCACGAAAGAGAAGTCAAGGAGGGACTCGGCAGGACAACTGGGATGGAGAGCAAGGGCGTGTAATGTCACCACAGCACCCAGCACGTGCAGAGCCCCACTAGGATTTGTCCAAGAACACAAGTTTGGAAGGCGCCCCTTTTCCTAGCATATGAGAGTTTGCTCCATGAGATCAAGAAAGTTAAAAGATATGGTGTCCAGGGCCGGCCGAGTGGCTCAGTTGGTTAAGAGCTCGCTCAAGAGTGTGAGCTCTGAGCAACAGCGGTTCGAGTCCCGGCCTGAGCTGAGCTGCCGCTGAGCTGCCAACAGGTGGCAGGATGGCTCAGCTAAAAAAAAAAAAAAAAAAAAGATATGGTATCCAAACTTCTATTTTTACATTAAGTGACTAAAATGTGAGGTGTTTTCGAGATGACGTCACTCCCAACGGTGACCCTCCATACGGAGATGAGTGTGCTCAAAAGGGACCTCATTTTCCAAAGGCAGCTTGAGTTCTCCTCCTGGGTCTGCCTACAGAAACCGACATCTGATCTGACACATCCCAGGCCCTCTGGGCCTCCACTGTCACCTCTGGATAGTAAGGAGGTTGCACCAGATCGCCTGAACTCTAAACTCTGTGACAATGCAGCCTTGAGATTATCAAGGGCAGGTAAACCTCAGAATGTTGCTAAAAGAAACTAAAGAAGACGCAAATAAATGGAAACATGTCCCATGTTCATGGACTAGAAGACTTAACATTAAGATGTCAATACTGCTCAAAGTGAGCTACGGAATCAGTGTGATCCCTCTCAAAATCCCAGCGATGTTTTTCCAGAAATAGAAAAACCCACCCTAAAATGCAGCTGGGATCTCAGGAGACTCCAAATAGCTAGAACAATCTTGAAAAAGAAGAGGAAGCTTTAGAACCAGGCTCAGATATATCAGAAATGCTGGAATTATCAGACCAGGATTTAAAACAACTATAAATGGTCTGGCCAAGTGGCACGTTGGTTAAGAGCTGACTTGGGACACCAGCTCTGAGCAGCAGGGCCCCGGTTCAGATCCCACATGAGGGCCAGTGACACTGCCCTCTACAGCTAAGATGGTGAACAATAGCTCGACCTGGAGCTGGGCTGCTGTGAGTAGATGGCGACGGCGTAAGCTGCAGCCCCTGCTGTAGTGGGCTGCCATGAGCTTCCGTGAGCCGCCATGAGCTGCCGTGAGCGGCCGTCCAATGGCCGGGGAGCGACTGCCTCACCCGGGAAGAGCGCAAGGATAATACCAACATGGGCCAGTGAAGTGACGTCCTCCACAACTAGACTGAAAAACAGAAGGACAGCAGCTTGTCTGTTCCCCTTCCCCGATTCCCCAATAAAAAAAATCTTAAAACAAATAAAGCCCCCTGTAAGTAATAATGCTAAGGGCTCTAATTAAAATGCAAGATGGGAAACATAAGCAGAGAGATGGACATTCTAAGAAAAAATCAAAAAGAGATGCTAGAGATCAAAACACTGTAACCGAAATGAAGACTGCCTCCAATGGGCTCATTTGCAGACAACACACGGCTGAGGGAAGAATCGCTCAGCTTGAGGATACATCAACAGAAACTTCTAAAACTGAAAAGCAGAGAAAAAAAAGACTGAAAACAAAACACACTAGAATACTCAAGAATTGTGGCACAACCACAAAAGGTGTAACATACACATAATGAGAATACCAGAAAGAGAAAGGAACAGAAAAAATATTTTAATAAAGACTGCAAATTCCTCAAATTAATATCAAACACCAAACCACAGATCCAGGAAGCTCAGAGAACACTGGCAGGGTAAGTGGCAAAAAATCACATCAAGGAATGTCATATACAAACTGGAGAATATCAAAGACAAAGAAAAAAATATCTTAAAAAAAACAGATCAGAAAAAAACATTTTACGTCGAGAAACAGAGATAAGAATTGTATCTGACTTCTCCTCAGAAACCATATAAGCAAGAAAAGAGGGGGGTAAATATTTAGGTCGGCCAAGTGACTCAGAAGAGCCTGCTCAAGAGTGTGAGCTCTGGGAAGAGAGCGGTAAGATGGCGGAATAGACAGACGCTGTGCCAACTACCTCCCAGGATCACAACAAAACTACAAATAATTTATGAGATATTCAACCTCGGAAGTTCCCTGGACCCTAGATGAACAGAACCTCTAAACGAAGGACTTAGAGAGGAGGCCACATCAAGTCCGGTAGGAGGGGCGGAGACGAGAGAGGGCGAACCCTGTGAGGGACACCTCAGCAGTGGGAGGCTTCTCCAGTTGGGGGCAAGACCCTCTGGCCCCACACCGCGCTCACCACCCCAGAGTTATGTTGCTGGGAAGAGGAATTCTACGATAGCTGGAAGGAGAAAATAGTGAGGACTCTCTTTGCTTGGCTCGGTGAGACTGGGGGCGGCTGGAGAAACAGTGGAGCCGGCACACCGACTCACTAGCTGGTGATCTAATACATCGAAGCAATCAGAGCGACAGCCAGAATGAAGAAACAAAGAAACATGTCCCAAGTAAAAAATCAGAAGAGTGTGAGCTCTGAGCAACAGGGTCACTGGTTCGATTCCCACATGGGCCAGTGAGCTGCGCCCAAGATGAGCTGCCTCTGAGCTGCCAACAGGTGGCAGGATGGCTCAGCTGGTGATAGCACGTGCTCCTAACAACAAGGTTGCCTGTTCAAGATGGTGGACTACGCCCACCCACAATTCAGACTGAACTCGGCACCTTGAGCTGAGCTGCTGCCCTGATGGCTCAGTAAATAGAGTGTGTGCTCTTAACAACAAGGCTGTTGGTTAGACTCCCGCATGGGATGGTGGCTCTGCCCACCCGCAACTAAAACTGAACACAGCACCCTGAGCTGAGCGGCGCGACTGGACTTGGAGCTGAGCTTGCTGCACCCTTCACAACTAAGAATGAAGGACAAGAACTTGTCTGTTCCCCTTCCCCAACTCCCCAACACTGTTCCCCTCCCCCAATTCCCCAATTAAAAAAAAATCTGAAAAAAAAATTTTAAATGCTGAGAATTTGGTATCCTTCAAAACTGAAGGAGAAATAAAGGACTTTCTCAGATAAACAAAAACCGAGGGAATCTGTTACCAGTAGACCTGCCTTGTAAGAAATGTTAAAAGAACTTCTTTAGAGGAGAATGATGTAAGTCAGAAACTTGGATCTACATAAAGAAAGAGCTTTAGAGAAGAAATTAGTGAAGGTAAAATAAAAACTTAACTTTTATTATTATTTTTAATTAATCTAACAGGTAACAGTTTGAAATAATAATAGCAACAATGCATTCAATTACGTATGCCCACGTGTACACATATAAATGCACACAATAGTAGGGCACGAAGGACCGCAATGCTACGAGGGGCAGGGAGGGAGGGATTAGGAGAATTCGTATCATGAGGCACTTGCACTACCAGTGAAGCAGTACAGTGCTATTTGAAAGTGGACCTGGATTAGTTGTAAATGTATATTGCATACTGTAGGGCAACCACTAAAAAAGGTAAAAATATAAGTATGACTGATGTGCTAAGCAGAGAGAGAAAATGGAATCACATAAAACGCTCATTTAAATCAACAAAAGAAAGAAAAAGAACAGGAGACAAGAACAGGAACAAGGACGAAGGGCAATGAGAAGAGAACAGTAACAAACATTACAGATATTAATCCAACTGTATCAATAATCACTTTAAACATCAATGGTATGAATATACCAATTAAAAGACAACAGACTGTCAGAGTGGATCAAAAAACATGACCCATATATGTTGTTTACAACAAACCCACTTTAACTATAAAGACATATATGGATTAAAAGTAAAGGGAAAGAGACAAATATACATACCAGGCTGATACAAGTCAAAAGAAAGCTGGAGTAGTGACCGTAATTCCAAGCAGAGCCGACTCCAACGCAAGGAAAGTTATCAGGGATAAAGACGGGCATCACATAACAATAAAACGGTAAATTCTCCAAGAAGCCAGAACAATCTTTAATGTGTATGCACCTAACAATAGATCGTCAAACTACATGAGACAAAAACTGAGAGAACTGCCAGGAGAGAGAGGTGAATCCACCATCACAGATGGCGATTTCAACACCCTTCCTCAGACACAGACAGACCCAGCAGGCTGGAAATCAGTCAGGATGTGCTGAACTCAACAGCACTATCAATCACCTGGGTAGAATGGACATCTACAGACTACACCATCCAACAGCAGAATACACATTCTCAAGCTCACATGAAACATTCACCAAGATATACCACATTCTGAACCATAAAACAGACTTCTTTACATATTTAAAGAGAAATCATATGCTATCTGCTCTCAGACTATAATGAATTACACAAGTAATCAATAATAGATAAATGGAAAATCCCAAAATACTTGGAGATTAAACAACGTATTTCTCAATAACACGTGGCTCAAAGAAAAAAATCTCAAGAAAAATTAAAAAATATTTTGAACTGAATAAAAAAAAATACACCTCAAAATTTGTGGGATGCAGTGAAAGTAATGCTTAGAAAGGAATTTATAGCATTAAATGCATATATTAGAGAAAAAAACCCCACTAAGATCTAAAATCAATAATCCAAGATTCTATTCTACCTTAGCAAACTAGAAAAAGAACAAATTAAATCCAAAGTAAGCAAAAGAAAAGAAATAATAAAAATTAGAACAGAAATCAATGAAATTGAAAACAGGAAGTCAATAGAGAGAAATCAACAAATCCAAAGGCTAGTTCTTTAAAAACATCAATAAAATTGAAAAACATCCATGCCAGGTTAACACAAATTCTAACATCAGAAATGAAAGTGGGGGCACCACTGCAAATCCTACAGACATTAAAAGGATAATAAAGAAATATTATAAACAACTCTATGCCTACGAATTTGATGATCTAGATCAGGAGTCAGCAAACTGCAGCTCGCGAGCCACACGCAGCTCTTTGGGTACGTTCTGTCTCAAAAGTTTGCCAACCCCTGCAAGAGCCAATCCTGTCCCTCACAATAATTTAAAAATTATTCGAGAGCCATAAATATATTTTTACATAATCACCAATATGTGAATAATATCCTTTAAAAATTTTATATATGAAACTATGATAGTTTTGTTTTCATTTTCAATTTTACTCCAGAGCCTGTGGCTCGCGAGCTGCAGTTTGCTGACCCTTAGCGGCCCTTCCATCTCAAAAGTTTGCCAACCCCTGATCTAGATGAAATGAACCAGTTCCTAGAAAGACACAATCTACCAAAATTCACAGGAGAAGAGAATAATCTGAATAGCCTTATATTAACTAAAGACATTGAATCAATAATTAATAGCCTTCTAAAACACCAAGTCCAGATGGGTTCACTGGTGAATTCTACCAAATACTTAAAGAAAAAATTATACCAATTCTCTATAATCTCTTCTAGAAGACAGAAGCAGAGGGAACACTTCCTAACCCCTCCTATGAGATCAACATTACCTTAATAAAAGAACCAGCAAAGACAATACAAGAAAACTCATGAACACAGATACAAAAATCTTCAAAAAAATATTAGCAAATAGAATCCAACAACGTATAAAAAGAACTATACACCATGACCAAGTGGGATTTATTCCAGGTATGCAAGGCTGGTTCAACATTTGGAAAACAATGCAATACATCACACCAACATATTCTTTTAATGAAGAATAAAAATCACATGATCATTTCAATAGACGCAAAAAAAAAAAACAAGCTGCTGACAAAAATCCAGCCTCCATTCATGATAAAAATGGTCAGCAAACTAGAAATAGAGGGGAACTTCCTCAACTTGATAAAAGCATCTACAAAAACCTACAGCTAATATCACACTTCGTGGTGAGAAACGAGATGCTTTGCTGCAAAGATTGGGAACAAAACAAGGGTGTCCCCTCACCACTTCTTTTCAAATCGTACTGGAAGTCCCAGCTAATGCAATAAGACAAGAAAAGGAAATAAAAGGTAGACAGACTGGGAAGGAAGAAATAAAATTGTCTTTGTTCATAGATGACATGATTGTCTATGTAGAAAATCCCAAAGAATTGACCAAAAAAAAAAAAAAACCCTCCTGGAACTAATAAGTGATTACACCAAGGTTGCAAAATACAAGATATTTCACACTGTGTCCAGCCCCCCAAAAGAAATGGTGAAGCCCCAACATCCTCTACCTTACTGGAAAGAGGGTCTTTACTGAAGTAATCAAGTTAAGATGAGGTCATTAGGAGGGACCGTAATTCAATACAACTGGTGTCTTTATGAAAAGGGAATTTGGACACAGAAACAAACACGCACCAAGGGGAGAGTCGGTGAAAAGACGCAGGGAGAAGATGGCCATGGGAAGACAGAGACCAAGGGAGTCCTCTCTAGGCCAAGGAACACCAAAGACTGCCAGCAAACCACCAGAACCTCGGAGAGTTACGGAACGGGTTCTCCCTTACAGTCCCCAGATCAGCCCTGCCGACACCTTGATTTCAGACTTCTAGGCTTAAGAATGGTGAGACAATACAATTCTGGTATTTGAAACTTCTCAGTTTGTGGTACTTTGTTACATCGACTCTAGGAAACTAGTACACAAGGTTAGAATACAAAAGTCCAATGCTTTCTTATATACCACCAATGAACAATAGAAATTTGAAATAAAAAAACAACACACACACAATACCATTTACATCAGCATAAAAAAATGACATACTAAAGTATAAATCTAACAAAATACATGTAAGATCTATATGAGGAAAACTACAAACATCTGAAAAATAAAATAAAAGAACTCAGTAAATGGAGACATAGTCCGTGTTTATGGATAGGAAGATCAATATTGTCAAGATGTCAGTCCTTCCCAGCTTCATCTACAGATTCAATGCAACCCCAACCAAAACCCAGCAGGTTACCTTGTGGTCATGGACAAACTGATTCTAATGTTTCTATGGTGAGGCAAGGAACCCCCAAGAGCCAACACAACGCTGAAGGAGAAGAAAGATGGAGGCGACACCGCCTGACTGATACCCGCGCGTGGGGGAAGGGCCTCGGAAGCCTGTGGTCTGTGTCTAAGCGCGCCGGTCTCACGTATGAGCATTCCTTCTCATGACCTCATCACTTCCCACAGGTCGAATCTGGTCCACTGCCTGTTTTTGTAAATAAAGTTTTATCGGAACACAGTTATTCATTAAGTATTGTCTATGGCTGCTTTCATGCTACCAGGCAGTTTTGAAGTTACAGAAAGATCATGTGGTCCACAGAGCTGAAAACATTCTCTTTAGTCTTTTACAAAAACAAGTTGGCCGACCTCCACATTAGCGGAATTTATGGATGAGCTAAGGCATATAATGGAAGAAAAAGGAGACTATGAAAGCTTCCGACTGAAGGAAAACAGCGTAAAGGAGCACACCATCCTCGTGCATGACAAGCAACGCAAACAGCTGACTGACTTCTGCCTTTGAGACCAACCCGCACACAAAGCCTGAAGGGGCTCCACGCCTCCACAGCATCTAGACACCGGTACCCCAGCTGTGACCACGTGCAGGCCAAGCAGAGCCGCGAGCCCTGGCCACAGGGCACTGAGATGAGAACACAGGAGGGGCACTCCACAAGCTGTCACCAGGGCGTAGGGCGGGGGCTGCGGCAGCTGGAGGGTCCCGCTTCAAGTGTGCACAGCCAGGCCGGCAATGTGTCTGCACCGCCGGGGACAACAGAGCAGCCCGGGCGGGGCAGCAGGGAGACGGGCTGATGCTTCTTGCTAGAAGCCTCTGTGATGTCTGACTACATGTGTGACTTGAGTAAACATTTTACCTTTAACAAGTAACTTACAGGAAGAGTGTCCCAGCTGGGACCTGGGCCTTTCTCCGTCCCTCCTCTCCCGCGCGCCTGCCCTTTCAGGGGCCATCCACGCACAATCGACCTCTTCCGGCTAATAGACTCTCCATCTCTTAGTTAACGGGCCCTAGCCACAGGCTGGCCTGGCATCTCTGCACAGTCAGACACCACGCGTGCTCATACCTTCCGGCTCTACCCGCAGCTGACAAGCTCTGCGTGGAGTCCAGGGATCCCTCTGAAGCAAAATGCAGCCAGGATGCTTCCCGCTCGCTCGCTCTCACGGGGCGGTCATCTAGGGAGCAAATGCCACCGAGACACTAGCAAACGACTCCACGAGGCTCCCAGCACCACCCTGCACGTGCCCAGGGCTGCCACCACTTGCTCCGGACGTGCTGTCCCCTTTGGGGTGACCTTGCCAGGGTCCCCACAGCACTGGGCAGACCCAGTGAAGGATGCTGGGCTCCTTCCCAGAGAGGCTTCCTGCTCGTGCAGAGCTCTCTCCACAGACCCTGCTCTGGGGACAGGCAGTGCCCGCAGGAGAGGAAACAATGCAGGTCCACACCCAGGCACACCCCTGGGCTCCCTACTTTTCATGCACGTTCTGGGTGCTGCATGAGCACATCTGATAGTGTCCATGTGTGAGAACCCTGGACATGCCAAAGAGAAAGGATGTCCACGCCTAGCATTTGCACCCTCAGATCCTCAGGACTGGGAAACACAGACGACAAGTTTAAACTGCCCCAGAGGTATGCCCCAGGCTCAGAGGCCTCCACCCAACAACTCCAGGGCTTCCCTCTGGGAACCCTGAAGCTGACTAGGTTCCCAAATGCTCAGTCGGTGCTGTGGACAGCTGTGACACGTGAGCACAGGTCACCGTTATAAATGGCACTTCCCTTCCAAGGCTGCCTTCCAAAGGGCATTTCCTGCGGCACAGCCCAGAGAGCACGACCGTGGCAAATGAGTGACACTGCAACAGTCGTGTCCACAGAGGGAAACTCAGGAGCTGGGAAAGCCAGGCAGCAGCGCCTCTGCGGGCTGGGGCTCCTCCGGAGACCAGTGCCTCCCTAATCCTGCCCCTGCCGTGTCCTCAGGTGTGGACACTCGGTGCTGAGAACACATGGCTCCCCTCACTTCTGAGTCAGCTCCAAAGCCCTTGCTCTAAGGATACTGCTCCGGGCTGATCCACTATAAATTCAAACTCCACACCGCTCAAATCAAATGTAAACTGATTTGCCCCAAATCTACGCCCTCTCCTGACTGCAACATTCTCCCGGACCCCACACCTCCT
This sequence comes from Hipposideros armiger, assembly GCF_001890085.2. Lineage (NCBI taxonomy): Eukaryota > Metazoa > Chordata > Mammalia > Chiroptera > Hipposideridae > Hipposideros > Hipposideros armiger. The sequence continues at coordinate 1,017,491 of NW_017731935.1, forward strand.
GGACCAACCATGTGGGGCACTGCTCACGTCACCCTGCGCGGCCCCCCAGCTGCTCAGAGAAACTGACTGCTCCAATTTATGGGGCACCCTGCCAGGGACAGCGGGCCTCCCACGGGTGCCGTGGGTGCTGCAGTGACTGACTTTCTATTATGGTCCTTGCTGTGTGGGAAGACTCTCACATCCCTTCTCTGCACAAACACTGAAAGAGTCTGAATCTAAAACTTTTATGACAAAGGGAAAAGAGTGATTTAAGACTGAAGATTACAAAAATATCCCATAAGGACTGGGAAACTTCTGAAAAAGAGCCCACATTAACTGTAAGTTATTTGGAGTCAAAGTTAGAGCAGAAGCACATACCCTCCCAGGTATCCGAGGAGGTCTTACCCCGGACACTGTGCCTCTGGGGGCCCGTCACTGACAGCCACAGCTCAGGCCACCTGGCCCGGCAGTGCAGGGACTGGGGGGAGTGACACACATGCGTGGCATCAATGCACGTGCAGCCCAGATATGCAGAACATGGGTTTCACAGACCCCGGCTGGGTACCGGCAGGACCGTGGCCGCAGTCTGCCTGCAGCTCAGTGTTCACCACGTGGACAGTGGTGCCCCATCCACGCCTCCCCTGACAAACGCTGCCCCTGGTGGCAGTCACTGGTTTCGTAAGGTCGACACCCAGGAGACAACACGTCCTGAATGAATGCACCCCCAGCCACGCTGAGAAGTGAACGGGCCACGGACTGAGGACCCGCTGAGATCACACCCTTCAGCCAGACACTCGGGAACCACAGGCACCCGGCACTTATCCCCCTTCACACAGCAGGACCGAGGGCACAAGGCCCCAGGCCTCTGCCCCCATGCTGCACAGTCAGCGCACCCTAGGCTCAGGCTGCAGCTGTCCCCTGGGAGTGCGACGGGGGGAGCACCGGCAGTGCCACTGGCCACACAGCTCACAGCAAAGACACATCCTGGGAGGCAGGGAGGTGGTGGGAAGGCACCTGTGGCTCCCCGAGGGTGACCCTCCCGACAGGACACATCCAGTCGGCTCCCTGCAAGCCTGTCACAGATCTATCCCGTTGAGAGACATGGGTTGCTGGGCTCAGGTGCGGGCTCACCCTCCCACCCTGGCCCCCTGGGGGGAAGGGGATGGCCCATGAGCCTCTAGTCCTATGTCCTCCCAGGTGGAGTCCAGCTGTCCGGCTGAGCCTGAGACAAAGCCATGCACAGAAACAGGCACCAGAAGTTCAGGAACGCGCCCAGTCCAACAGCCAGAAGGAGCCGAGCAGCCCGGCCCATGCCTGTGCTCCTGGCCTCCCCGGGCATGATCTGTGGCTGTGGGGCTCACTGCCGCCTTTCCAGGTGGCTCTCCTGCAAGGCCTGCCCTGTGACACAGACCCTCACACCATCAGAGCAGAAAGTCACCATCCCTTTTCAGAAAGACCCACAGCGCGATGGACCAGGGAGCGCCAACCCCAACAGACAGGCCCCACCAAGCAAGCGCAGAGTCGGCGCCCACCCAGCTGCCTGAGCTTTGGGAGCGCGTGCAGCACAACGAGGCGGTAACCGGGCTGGTTCTTCACCACGGGGTTCAGTCGCAAGTCCACGTCCCTGAGCTCCGGCAAAGAGCGCAGCCGTAGCACTTCCGCCAGCGAGGACACGCAGTTGTGGTAGAGGCTGAGACGTTCCAGGGAAGCCAGGTGCTGAATGCCCTGTCACGGGACAAAACACTGAGTCAGCTCACACGTGGGAGAGCAAGCCACGCCATGGGCCGTCACGCAGCCATCGGCCCCTCAACAAGCACGCCGCACTGAATACACGCCACTACCAGGAAGAGCGGCGATGAGTGTCCTCGTCCCTGAGTCTCTCTGTCTTGCACACAGTCACGTGACTGTGCAGGGACGTCTGCCACAGTCATGACTACTGGGGACAGCTGGTGCCTACTGCGTTCTCAGCGCGCACCGAGCTCAAACGAGGTCATTCAACCACACACAACCCTCCAGGCTAAGCACTGCCGTCGCCCCATTGCACAGATCAGAACACTGAGGCCTGGGGCAGAGCCAGCACTGGGAGCAGCCTGGACTGGAACCGGCCTCTGACTCTGAGTCAGGGGCACTGAAGCACCACGTTCCAGGGCGATGTCCTGCCTTTCTTTCCAGAGCCCCCTCTCCACCTAAGCCACCAGCAGTGTTTACACAGCGCTGCCATTTGCCTTCACCTCAGTGACCGAGGGAGGCCTGAGCCCCTGCCTGGTCAGGCCTGTCTGCATTGTGGTCCTGCCATTCAAGGACCCGCAGCCACCAGGAGTCAGACCATAAATATGTGCAGATCAGAGAGTGGACGGAGGAGGAGCCACGGCGGGGAAAGGGATGGAGAGGGATGGAGGCACACACGTCAGACTCTTGGGCCTTATCGTATCCCTTTAAAGGCACAACTACCTTCATCAGAGAGCTACGACTTCTGGTTGTCAAAGTAGTTTAAAGATGCGATGTGATGTGTAAGAAATCTAGCTCACTGTAAACACCAGAAAAAAGACAGCAATGAAATCACTGTTATGTGAACAGTTTACAAGCATTAGGGCATTGCTATCAAACAGATCACATGTTTAACTATAAATGTACTTTCCACTGCTACTGATAGCAATAAATTTTTGTTTAAGAAACAAACCTAAAACTTACCTCTAGACTAACTAAGGAGTTGCGTGAGAGATCTAAAGATTTTAGACCTGTTAAATTCATCAAAGAATTTCCTAGGTGAGTAATCTTCTCTTGGTACGTTCCAGGGATAGACAATGACCGAAGTTCAGCTAAGAGAAAATTATGAGATTTTTAACCTTATTTTTTACTGAAAATAAATTGTCATAAAAGCAAGATACAGTAACTTCATAATCTGAAAAAGTCACAAAAATAACGCAACTCAAAGTTTGAATAGCAATATTAGAAGTGCATTTAAAGTTTTAGCTTATGTTCACCTCCGAAACGTCCCCAGGCCCATGCTCGCCCCCACTCCACTCCCCTCCCCGACAGAGAACGCCCTCCTGATGGGCTTCCACCCCCACCACCTGCGTAGCCTCCACGCAGGGGTCACCATGCAGCTGACCTGGCCACTCCATGCCCACTACCTGTGAGGGCACACTGCATGCTCTGAGCATGGCACACCCAATAAAAAAGACAGTTTGGGTCTCAATACACGGATGCTCTCCCGGGAACATTTATGTTTTAAAACACGTCTTGATTAAATTTGGAATCGGTGTGTGGGCTTCCAGTCCCATTATCTTAAACACCCTGGATAACAATACACAAAACAAGCAGCAGACAACTCAAGGGGTGGGGAACAGAAGGCCAACCATCGAGGGACCTCAAGAAAATGGTCACACACAAAATGGGCTGGTTTGGGTTGTTTTTCTGTTTGTTTGTTTGTATGGTCTCATATGCATCCTAATCTGAATGCCAGAGGAGATGGCAACCCAGAAGGCCAATGGACACTGACCCCCCCAAATATGGGTAAGACGACTGTCCACGGTGACAGGGCCAGGAGGCAGCAGCCCTGCAGGACAGACTCCTGCCAACATCAGCCCCACTCCAGCCCAACGCCAAGGAAAGACGGCTCCTCACACAGCTGGCCTTGCAGGGGCCACACGGGGAACGTGTGTGGCCCCTGACTACTGGCCCGGCCTGGCTGTAATGAGGTGGCCCACAAGTGTCCGCAGACCCCATGTGTGCGATAGGAGCCTGGCTGCTGCCTCAGCACCAGGCAGCACCCAGCTGGTGCCAGGAATGAGGACTGGGATCTAATAGGATGCAGGGCCTCATCACTTAACATCCAAAATGCCATGACACAGTCACAAATAACCCAGAAACAGTAAAAAATAACTAGTAAAATCTCAATTTGAATGAGAAAAATCAATAGACATCAACACTGAGTTGACAGAAGTCAGAATTATCTAACAAAGATTTTAAAGCAACTGTTATAAAAATAATTCAGTGAGCAATCCCAAACACTCTTGGAACAAATGAAAAAAACAGGAAGTCCTGGCAAAGAAACAGAAGATATAAAGAGAAACAAAGAAAAACGTCAGAAATAAAAAATAACTGAAATAAACAAACAAACAAAAAAATCACAGGAGTGTCTCAATAACAGAAAGAGGTGACAGAGGAAAAAAATTCAAAGAGTAAATGCAAAGATAGATTGACCAAAATTGTCCTATCTGACCAAAAGACAGAAAACACTTAAAAAAAAAAAAGGGAACAGAACCTCAGGAGCCTGTGGAAGAAGAAAAAGATGTAACATTCATGTCACTGGGGTCCCAACTGTAGTTCCAATTAAACTTCCAAGAAGAGAAACGTATATGGTAAGCAAGCAAATAAATAAGTATTAACAAAATGAAGGCTGAAAACTTCCCAAATTTGGCAAAAGACATAAACCTATATATTCAGTTAGTTGAAAAAACCCCAACACAACAGAATACAAGCAAAAAAAGGCCATACCCATACATATCAGAATCAAACTTCTGAAAACTAAAAACAATGAAAGAATCTCGAAAACAACCAGAGAGAAAAGGCATTACTTGTAGGGGGAAAAGAGCTCACATGGCAGGGGGTTGCTCTTCAGAAACAACGACAAAGGAAGTGGTGTCACATTTTTCAAGTGCAGAAAGAAAAGAACTTTCAACCCAGAAGTCTATACCCACCAAAAACAGCTTGTAGGACTGAAGGTGAAATAAAGATATTCTCAAAGGAAGGGACACTAAGAGAATCTGTCACCAGCACACCTGCACTAAGATAATAGCTAAAGCAAGACCTTTAAACACAAAGGAAAGACAAAAGGAGGAAATCTGGGACATCAGGAATGGGGAAAAAAATAATGGGGAGGTGAACATGCTGTTGAGCATGTGGGTAAACAGGTTTCCTTCTGAATTATTTAAATGTCAGATGTCTATAAAAGATATTAACGAAGTTCTCAAGGTATGTACAGGAGATATTTAAGACAATTAAATTATAAAGGGAGGATGATAATGAAACTTAAATGGTGGTGAGGTTTCTCTATTTCACCTGAGGTGGTAAAATGTCCAAACAAGTAGACTGCAACTTGTAATGCAACCACTAAAAAAAGCTATACAAAGAGATATGCTCAGAAATATAACAGATAACATTCAAATGGAGAACTAAAACTATTCAGATAAACCATAGGAAGGCAGGAAAAAGGAAACAAAAGAAAAAAAAACAAAGAACAAACAGAAAACAAATAATAAAATAGCACACTTAAGCCCTACTATATTGATAATTAAATTTAGTGTAAATGGTCTAAACATACTATAAAAGACAGATTGGCAGAGTGGATTAAAATGAACCAACTATACACTGTCTACAAGAAACTCACTTCAAATATAATGTTATTGATAGGTTAAAAGATTAAATAGTAAATAGATGGGAAAAAATAGGCCCTGCAAACACCAAATGAATAAAAGTTGGAATGGCTCTATTAATATCAGACAAAGTAGGTGTCTCAACGAAGAAAATTATCAGGAACCCTACATGTGCTACAAGGGTCACTCCAACAACAACAACAACCATTAAAATCCTAAATACAGGGCCGGCCGAGTGGCGCATTGGTTAAGAACTGGCTTGGGACGCCAGAGGGCCCCGGTTTGGATCCCACATATGAGGGCCAGTGACACTGCCCTCTACAGCTAAGAT
>NW_017731935.1:1023328-1025059 GCF_001890085.2 Hipposideros armiger
GCAACATCCTCTACAACTAGACTGAAGAACAAAACGACAGCAACTTGTCTGTTCCCCTTTCCCCAATTCCCCAGCACTGTTCCCATCCCCCAATTCCCCCAATGAAATCTTTAAAAAAAAAAAATCCTAAATACATATGCACCAAATAGTACAGCTTTAAAATACATGAAGTGAAAGAAAAAGACAAAGAAAGACACAATTATAGTTAGGGGTTTCAATACCCCTCTCCAGGTAATCCTGGACCACTAGAGAGAAAATCAGCAAGGATATGGAAGAATTGAACATAATCAATTAATAGGGTCAAGTGGACATTTATACAACACTCCACTAAGCAATGGAGTACACTTTCTTTTCAAGTGCATTTGGAAAATTCACCAATATAGACTGGATCTTGGTCCATAAAACAAACCTCAACAAATTTAAAAGAATTTAAATCACATACAGTATGTTCTCTGACCATAAAAGAATCACACCAGAATCAGTAACAGAAAGAAAAAAAAAAACAAGGAAAATCTCCAAACACTTTAACATGAAAATAAAACACACTCCTAAACAATCCATAAGTCAAGGAGGAAGTTTCAAGGGAAATCAAAAAACACACTGAAGTGGATGAAAATTAAAATACAATATAAAAAAACTTGTGGGAGCAGCTAAAGTTGTGTTTAGAGGGAAATACATAGCTCTAGAATATTTATATTGAACATTAAAAAGCCTCAAATCAATAACCTAAAGTTTCACCTCAAGAATCTAGAAAAAGAGTAAAATAAATGCAAAGCAAGCAGAAAGAAGAAAATAATAAAGAAAAGAACCAATGAAATTTGAAACTAGAAAAACAATGACGGAAAACCCAATCAACCAAAAGTTGGTTCATTGAAAAGATTAATAAAATTCATAAAGCTCTAGCAATGCTAAAAAAGAGAGAGAAGACAGAAACGGCCGATCTCAGGAATGGACGAAGGGTATCACTAGACTCCACACACATTCACTGGCTAATAAGGGAATACTACAAACAAATCTGCACAAGTGAACTGAACACGCTGGATGAAATCAATCAATTTCAAAAAACCCAAGACACCTATAACTCTCCCAAGATGAAACTCATAATATGAATAGTACTATAAAAACTAGAGAAACTGAGTTTGTATTTTTTTTTTGCCTTTTTTTTTTTTTTTTAAGCTGAGCTCAGCTCTGGCAGAAATCGAACCGGCGACCCTGTTGCTCAGCACTCACACTCTTGAGCGAGCTCTTAACCAACTGAGCCACTCGGCCGGCCGGAGAAACTAAATTTGTAATTTAAAAGCTTCAACTATAGAAATTTCCAGGCCCATGTGGTTTCAATGGAAAATTCCATCAAACGAAGAATTAGCACCCATTCTATACAACCTCCTGTAGAAAGCGGACGAGGAGACAGACAACACGCCCCCGCTCACTGCACGAGCTCAGCGTTTCCCCGATGCCACAACCAGACAGAAACACGACCCGCCCCCGCCCCCGAAATAGAGGCGAACATCCCTCAGGAACATAGATGCAAAAATCCTCAGCGCAGAATAAGCGAACAGAGCCCAGGAATTTGTAACAGGAGGGAGGGCACGTTTAAAAAAACCGACCAAATCCACTTGACTAAGAGGTGAACGAAAGCCACGCGAGCCTATCACTTCACGCAAAAAAGCGTTTGCTGAAAGCGCTCAGCAAACCAGGCCTGGGGGGGCCCCGGGTCGAGGGCCGAGGTGG
>NW_017731935.1:1025234-1036357 GCF_001890085.2 Hipposideros armiger
CCCACCCCGCACCCCCAGGCCTGCGGCCGTTCGGGAACCGCTCCTCCGTGGCCCGGCGCCCCCGGCCTGACCCTCCGGCGGGAAGCTCGCGCCCTCAGCCAGCGCCGCCCGCTCGCCGGCCGCCGCGTACCCAGGTCGCGATGGGGCGCCAGGCCGCTCTTCTCCCGGATCTTCTCCTCACAGAGCACCAGCCGCAGTCCAGCGGGCGCCATGCTTTCAAACTACACGCCGCTGCGCCCGCGCCTGCGCAGTGAGGCCGCCGAGGGCCGCGCGGGGCGGGGCCCTTTAGTGGGCGGGGTCGTGGGCGGAGACTATGGCTGAAAGGGCGGGGCGAAGGACCTATAGGGGCGGGGATGTGGCCGGGGCTCCGGGGTGGGCGGGGCCACGGGCCACCTTGGCGGGGTTAGGAACCCGCCCCAGGGTCTGATCTGCTCACGCTGCCCCTGGAGGCCGCCTCCCGGGCGCTGTGCCCTCCCCGGGAAAGACCGCGTGCCCGTGGGACCCTGTCCCACCTGGGACCCGTTCCACGTGGGGACCCGTCCCACCTGGAGACCCGTTCCACGTGGGGACCCGTCCCACCTGGAGACCCGTTCCACGTGGGGACCCGTCCCACCTGGAGACTCCGCGGGCCCCAGACTTCCCTGTGTCTGGGCGGCGCCGAGTGACCCAGGTTCTTCCCGGAACGCCGCACGTGGGGTCGCAATTCTTCCCCCCACCCCGCAGTTACTCGGCGGCGGCCTGTCCTCCGTCCCCATCCTCAACTTCCCAGCGATCTCTGAGGAGCGATCTTGCGGGTCACCCACTGATCAAAAGGTTCACTGCGTGTCTGTCCCTCTGGGCCCTTTATGGGCGTCATGAAGAGCCCCTGAGATCTACAGTCTAGGGAAGACCCCATTCCGGGTCTGAATCCGCCCCCCCCCAGCCGGAGCCCGCCACCCCATCTTCTGGTGTCTGCGGGTGCCCCTGCTACCCCTCACCCCAGGAGGGTTGGTAACGTCCTGGCATATCACAGACTGCGTGGGGGCAACGTAGCGGGGTGTACGCAGGCCGGTGGGGTGCGGGGTGGGTCGTGCATGGGGCGTGCCCATCTCTCCTGAACAGAGCAGAGCTTCAAACCTGGCGCACAGGCCTCCTTGGCCCCTGTGCCCAGGGTGTTACTGAGGCTGGAGAAGACTCAGCAAGGCAGTCCTGTAACCATTGCGTCCAGACACTCCTAGGAGATTGGAGAGATCCGGCACATCCCAGGCCAGCTTGTGGTCACCACACCAGGTGTCCCCCGAGTGGAACTCTGTGCAGCCTGGAGACTTAGAAATAGTGAACAACTATCCTGGCTTTTCAGAAGCAAACAAAGGCAGACAAAGGGCTTCTGTCAGCCGCCACCCAAGACGAGTAGCTTGCCCGCACAGCCCACGCTCCAAGCACATGCTGATTCTTCCTGCCGCAGTCACGTCAGGTCAGGTGGCCCAGGCTAGGGACACAGTGTGGAGAGTGGACCTCTGCACATGTCCTGTGGGACAGCAGCACACAGACAGCACCAGCATCTCTATTTTAATGGAAGTGCCAATAAAAACTTTGAAAACCATGTTTTCTGTTACTGAAGTATCACACATTCATTGTAGAAAAGGCAGAAAATTCAGAAGAAAACAGATTAAATATTCCACCATGCAGAGATAACCAATGTTGACACTTTCACTTGTCTCCTTCAGGTATGTCTTCCAAGCCTGTGTCTAGTTTACAATAATGAGATTACGCTGATCATTCTCATATATACTTTTCCTTTTTTGCTTTTTTTCAACATGATGTTACTAAATAGCCTTCAACATCTTTTTTGAGGGGAGGGGGGAATTGGGGGAGAGAAACAGTGTTGGGGAATTGGGGAGGGGAACGAGCCAAGTTGTTGTTCTTTAATCTTAGTTGTGGAGGGTGCCAGTCACCATCTGGTTGCCCGTCGGCAGCTCGCTGCCTCTAAGCTCAAGGTGCTGTGTTACAATCTTAGTTGCGGATGGGCGTAGCCACCATCCCATGCGGGAGTCAAACCGGCAGCCTTGTTGTTAAGAGCGCATGCTCTATCCACTGAGCCATCCTGCCACCTGTTGGCAGCTCAATGGCAGCTCAGTTAGGGTGCAGCTCACTGGCCCATGTGGGAATTGAACCGGCAGCCCTGTTGCTCAGAGCTTGTGCTCTTAAGCAAGCTCTTAACCAACTGAGCCACTCGGCCGGCCCCTCAACATCGTTTTTAATGGTCACATTAGATCATGAAGTAAATTCAGATTTATTTAACCCATATTCTGTTGCTGACCACATTTCCACTTTTTCTGGTGACAAAGCTTCGGGGGCGTTGTTTTGAAGTTCCTTCTGAGATGCTTTGGAGCGAGCTGGGAGCATAAACAGGGTGGTCCCACCTTCCCCAGGTCTCAGAGCCAGAGTGGCTGAGGGCACACATGTGTGCCCCTGACACGCGTGTTAGCTGTTAGGAGCTGTCATCTCTGCTTCCTGTGAGAAAAGCCAGCACTGTGTTTTTTCACCGATAAGGAAACAGGCGCCAGTTGGGCGCAATTTGTGGGCACGATTTGACTGAAAATCAGTGTCAGATTGGGGCAGCCTCGCCTGTGCTAGTGCAACAGGCCAGTGAAACACAGGAAGCTCCCGTGAGTCTGAAGATGAGCCCACACACCCACATCTCCTCTAAGTCCCCTGACAACTCACACACATGCACACTCACACACACACACACACACCAATGCACAGGGAGGCAGCTCAGTCATACACCCAGATGCACACTCACACACACTCACACAAACCTCTAAGGCCAGCACACAGCCAGAGCACCAACCCCGTCAGCCTCGCCCTGGCCAAATGGCAGGAACATGCCCTTGGTCACACATGGGGCACCATTGAGCTGAGTGCTCTGGGGCTCAGCCCTCTGTGGATGAAGTAGACGCTGCATAGATCACCTGAGGGACTTCTCTGCTGCGGTCGGCGCTGCTCCCGTCTTTCTTTAGGAGCGGCGTTTGGCGGGAGGGGACACCATCAGCCCTCCGAGCCGGCCTTCCCCGTGGGGAGCATCTGGTCAGGTCAGCTTTGCGGAGGCCACGTTTCCTCCTTATGCTCATTCATTTGTAAACATTTCCCTCGTGCGTTTCTAACAGTGAGGATCCACATCAATGTCTGTGATCGTCAATATGTCATTTTGCCAACCACCTTCTTGCCAAGGAGTGAAACGCAATGGGGCGCAAGGCCCTCTGCGCGCCTGCTTTAGGGTCAACGCTCTGGAGGCTGGGCTGGGCTATGTTAACATCTTCACATGTAACTAGTCGCCTTCACATGGAGCTTGGGTCCTGCTTCTTGTGCTTTGTCCTGATCAATAGGGCGCCACATGTGGTTTGGTCAGCTGGTGGGACAGGCTGTGGGGCGGTGCTGCGGCCAGGAGGGAGCCCAGCCATGTGGACTCCTGGGTCTTCGCTCTGCGTTGCAGCTCTGGCTGCACATGATTTGTGCCTCATCCCAGGAAGGTGAGATCTCAGAAGGAATGGTGTGAGGACCCCACCGGCAGGACCCACAGCTCTGGTGGCTTCCCCTGCAAGTCAGGGGTCCTGGTCCCATCTCAGGACACCCCTGAGATGGGAAAGTCACACACGCAGCCTGGAGACTTACCCTCATGAGTCCCCAGTACAATGAGTGTCAGGACACAACGGCGTCTGTGTGAAAGGGGAACAGAGCAGGAAGGGACAGGTGGGCCGCTCTGGGGGCTGCTTCACCTGCGAGTGTTTGTAATCGCTTTTATCTAGTTGAGGCATCAGTTAAGATGCAAGTAGAGCACAGCTGGGGAAGGCGACACAGGGGCACACAAACAGAGCCCCAAGGCCCCCCAGGGAGAGCTCAGCCTGGCCCACCAGCAACCCAACCTCTAAGTTCCCATGAGGCCACAGGATGTTTTCCTTCCTTCTGGGTCAGCGGGGGACCCCTGCCTGCACACACACACACACACACACACACACACACACACACACACACACACGGAGCCCGGAAGAGCCCGCCTGCAAGCGCTGAGAAAACAGGGTCCTGCGTCCCCTCACGTCTCAAGGCAGCGGGGAAGGACTGGAAGGCCCCCACCCTGTGCCTGCTCAGCCTCCTGTCCACACCCCCAGGGCACATGCCAGGACACTGGGCCACAGGACCCACTGTGGGGCCCGGCGGGTGCACCTGAAGAGGCAGCCTCACCACACCGCGGAGCCGCAGGCCCTCCGCAGGGCAGATTCGGCCTGACTGGGCCTGGTGTTGTCTCCACCAGCAGCCACGAAGGCCTTGTGGGAGGAGGCCTCCCCCTCTCATGTCCACTTTATAGGAGCGCGATGGGGCTCAGAGGGTCCACATCCAGTTCTTCCTCCAGATTCAGCTCTTCACTGATGGAGACCACCTCCCAAAGAGCTACATGCCTGCAGTGTGACCCTGAGGATACCTGAAACAGGGGGGCGGGGTGGGTCACCTCGCCCACAGTGGCCTGGCCACCAGCCAGTATGCTCTCCACTGGCATCTGAGGCTCCTGGATGTGTCCACTTTGCTGAGGTCCCCCCCCCACCCTGAGCAGACAGACTTGCCTCTTGTGGGTTATGTGCCCTTTCAGTACTCATTTAACCTTTAATAACCATTTTCGGAACTCAGTCCTTATAAACGACTTTTTTCAAAGGCCCCTTTGCAATCTCAAGGAGCAGGAAGCAATATCCTTTTAAAAACCAATTAGCCACTCATTTTTGCTCATTAAATAAATACTTTTACTTTGGACCCAATTGATTTTTCAGATACACGGAACAATGGGCTGAGTCACCTGTTTGCAGATCTACAGCCCCTTTCCTCCCCCAGTCTTTGAAGTCCTTGTGAGGCAGCCACACCTGCACATGGTGGGGCGCAGTCCTATCCCACAGGCACACACCTGAATTCTCACCAACTGCACGGATGTTTAGAAACTGGCTTTTAATCTGCTAACATATCCCTCTTCTTGGAACCCTGTGCCAGGAGCGTCTGGCCCAGTGCTCCTCACGCAACACCGCTCTGCCAGCACCCTTCTCCCCAGCAGTGTCAACAGGCACCTCCATCCAGCCTTGTTCATGGAGCCCCTCTGGCCTTGTTTCCTGACGTCTCTTTCTCTGTTTCATGGCTGCCTGCACCGATGCCAGGCAGGTGATCGAGGCCAAAGCTTTTTACTTCTGTGGAAGGGGCCGCATTCATTCATTCAACAAATGTTTATCAAGCGCCTACTTATTCCAGATGCTGGTCTAGGTGCTGGGCATAGAGTGGACCTTTGCTGCCAGTGAGGGGAGGCATCGTAACTGCCACAGTGTACCAGGAGGTGAAATGAGCCACGAAGGCGACACAAGCACCATGCAGGAGAGGCCTGATCAGGGAGAGTGTGAGCAGAGATCTGGCGATCAGCACCGAGGTGATGCTGCTTATGGGCTGCTGCGCTGGGGGCTTACCCCACCGAGTGGGATTTACCCCAGTGGGCTCGAGGAAAAGCGAGTGAGGTCTTGAGCAGGCGCTCGTGTCAGGAGCTGTAACCATGGCCGGCCACACGGGAAGGGACTGGCACGTGCAGTGCTGTCCACACCAGGCCTGGCCTGCACTGACCGCTGTCCACACCTCTCAAAGCCAAAATACCACATGGTGTTTGTTTTTACCCTTTCTACCGCTTACTTCTTCTTGTCCACTTATTTTTCTACTGATCTCCATGAAACCCACTTAATCTTTTGATTAATTTGGTCCCTCTCCATTTTTGTTCAGACCTACGGGATACCAAACAAAATGTCAAGTCTTACAGAAAAATGTGTTAAATTTAGTTTTTAAAAATAAATGTCACATTGGTTATTTAAATAGTCAAATGGCTAGTTTAAAATACTCTTGAATAGAAATAGCCATAGGAATGATTAAATAGAGATTTGGAGTAGAAAGCCAAAGAAGCAGAATAGACAAATGATTGAAATATGCAAACAAGCATCTCTCAGTGTTCAGTAGTTCTCAGTTTGTTGTTTATACATTCATAAGTGATGGTTTGGGTGATATTAATAGGACTCATTTAAGTCATTCGTTTTCTAATTCTTGAAATGAACTTAGGACCAGCTTGTGGGATAAATGCTAACCTGCCTAAAGGTAGCACATCAGAAAGAGTAGAAAAGAGATGAAAACCATAACTTAATATTTGGAAAGGAGCTAAAAAGAAACAAAATGAGAGAAGCTGTGAAAGAACAACAGTGGCTCAGAAATAGAACAACTTAGAAGTGAAGTGATTAGACATAGTGTTGGAAAAAGCAGATGGCCGAACTCAGAAAAAAAAAAGCTAAAACATTCTTATAGTTTAGGGAGGACTAAACCACAAGGAACACAACTATGAAAAATCACCATGGGTGCTGCCTTAAGAGAAATTAAAAAAAAATGAAGTCTATGTTTCAAACTAAACAATGCTGGAGAGGAAGAAAGGACTCAGGAGGGAGAGGTCCAGCCCCTGCACACAGCCGTCCCCAGGAAGAGAGCAAAGCGTGAACCAAAGCACAAGTACAGCTCAGAAAATGCACACGAAAGAGCACATTGAGCAATGGAAAATCTAGGCAGAGTGACGGTTACTGGACATGTATCAACAAAACGAGTGGACGTTACAGAAAAAGAGATGTTACTTGGTCATAAGACAAAAGACTAGCTCACTTCTACAGGAAGGAAAATCAGGGTCATCTTTTTGCCAGAAGACAATGAAGTGACATATTTAAGATAATCAAGCAAAGAGAATATACGCCAGGGACTTACACCAGATGAACTGGCCTTGGAGTGTTGACAGAGGGGTGGCAGACACACAGGGAACGTTCTGGAGAGCCCAGGATCCACCACAGCAGTGCCCGCAACGCAGAGGGCGAGCTGGAAATAGCTTAGGCCCTGCCGGCCCAGACACAAATTTGGGAACGTGTAGGGAGGTAAAGAGCCGTTTGAAACGTAACCATTGAGAACATAAAGACCATTCTTCCTTGGGGAGGGCTTGGCTTTGCCACGAGTCAGGCTGTGCTGACCTCTGTGAGCAAGAGCTAGCCTCAGACAACCGAAGACAGGGAGGGTGGGCTCGAATTAAGATGCAGAATTTGGAATCTGGTTTTGGATTCAAGATTCTACACACAGAACATGGAACCCAGAATTTGCACTGAGGACCTTAAACTGATAACTTAGAAAGAGATCCAGAACAAGGATTTGGAAGTACAGGCTGAGCAGTTAAGTACTAACGTTGACTGTATTTCTTAAACCTTTAAAACATACTCTTTCCTTTTGTTTTAATTTGGTTCATCAATTAATTTACATGTACAGCATAAAATTTACTTTTTTCTTATAATAGCCACCATAATCAGGACACAAAACCCTTCCATCACCCCCAAACTTCCTTGCCTCCCTTTTGTAGTCAAACCACTCTGACCGACACCCCAAAGTCCTAGAAAACACTTGTGTTTCTCCATCTCTAAAACTTTGTCTTTACAAAATGCCGTATAAAAATTAACCTTTTGAGACGCTCCTTTCACTCAGCAGGATGTCTTTTGGTCCATCCCAACTGTTTGATGTATCAGCACTTGGTCCCTTTTATCACTGAGCGGGACCCCATTGTCTGATGTACGCACAGCCCATCCACCTGTTGAGAGATGGAAGGTTGTTCTCAGCTTTTGGTGATTATGAACAAAACTACTGTAAATAGTCATGTCTAGATTTCTCTGAATTCCGTCTTCATTTCCCTAGGGTGCCTGTCTGGGGGTGGTATTGCTGAATCACACAGCAAGTGAAGGTTAACTTTAAAAGAACCCGCCCCACTTTCCCAGAGCAGCTGCACCATTGTGGGCTTATGGGCTGCTGTGCTGGGGCTTACCCCACTGAGTGGGATTCACCCCAGTGGGTTCTGGTGCCTGTTGAGATCACCCTTTGTGTGTGCTGCTTGTAGGGCTAGCTGGGCAGCGCTCTGCTGTGGTCTGAACCCAACCTCCAAGTATGTTGGCTCTGGGGCCTCTTGGGAGGGGCTCCGGTGCAGGCCCAGGTCACCCACTGCCTGTGACTGGCCAGGGACAACCTGATAGGAGCTACAAAGCATCGTCGGTTGTTCGCTGCCTGTGCTAAACCTGGAGGTGCATGGGAGAAGCCACACTGCAAATCAAGGATGTCTGCCAACAGTACCAGGCTTGGGGTAGCTCTGCAGAAAGCCAGGACACCCCAAGGCCTGCTGCCTCCTGCCAGCTCCCTTAAGGGTCAGCCACTGATAAAGGCTCACGTGATCCGAGAGTTGGATGAGGCAGGGTCTCAGGGCATCACTGAAGTGGGAAGAGTTGCAGTCACCAGGTTAATGTAGACTCTGGTTTGGTGCCAAGTGCTGAGCCTGGAGCAACTCAGCAAAAGTCTCAGAGCACACTGAGGCCAGTCGCTGGCTGCCTGGGGCCCATGGACTCTGAGTTTTCCAAGACAGAGTGCAATGTAGACGGGGCTGACTTCTTGCCAAGAAAGTGCTTCCCGTGTTAGGAAAGTTGGGAGAGGCGGAGTCCCAGGGAGTCAGCAGGGCAGCTGCAGAGCTCACCAGACCAATCAGATCTGTATTTGGCCGTAAGTGTAGGGGGTGGGCTCAACACACATAAGTTGGTGCCCGCCTGCTGGCTGCACAGGAGAAGAATTCCACACAGGGAAAATGGCGACTGTCCTCCAGTCCTCGCCATGAAGCCACACACCTCACTGTACGCCCCGTATGCCTCCAATGCCCCCCCCCGAGTCACCATCTCTCCTCTGGAGCCCAAGGTGAGTGCCTGCAAGCGAGTATAACTGTGTGCAGGCCCTTTAAGAGGATGCCTTCTGTCCCACCTGGATGGTTGGAATCCCCAGTTTTTCACAGCCAGATGTTGTGGGGTCTCCTCTTCCCACCACCAGTACTCCAGGCTGGGGAGGCTGGTGTGGGGCTGGGGTCCCTTGCTCCTCTGGGGGGAACCTCCACAGCTGAGATATCCCTCCTGATTCTCAACTGCCACATGGAGGCTCGGGGCCAGCCCCTCCTACCAGTCTGGATGTGGCTTCTTCTTTATATCCTTAGTTATAAAACGTCTGTTCAGTCAGGCTTCAGATGGTTCTCCAAGTTGATTGCTCTACAATTTCGTTGTGATTTTAATATGTTCGCAGAAGGAAGCACACACAGTGTTTAACTATTCCACCATCTTGGCTCCTCTAAGAACTCAACTTCTAACGTAAAGTCAAAAACATTTTCCTATGTTGTCTTCTAAATATTTTCTAGTTTTACACTTTGCATTTAGATTTATGATCCATTTTGAGTTAATTTTTATAGATCAATATAGATGTGAGCATCAATGTTCATCTTTTTGCATATGCATATCCAATTGTTTCAACACCATTTGTTGAAAGGACAGTTCTTTCTCCCTTGAATTGCCCTTGCATCCATTATAAAATTCAACTGACCATATTTGTGTGGGTGTATTTCTGGACACTCTATTTTTCATATTGATTAATTTGTCTTTTTGCTGATACCACACTGTTTTTATTACTGTACCTTTACAGTAAGCCTTAAAATCAGGTAATATGAGCCCTCCAACTTTGCTGGGTTTTTTTTTTAATAATTGATTTGGCTAATCTGGTCCTTTGCTTTTCTATACAAATATTAAAACATGCTTCTCTTTATCTAGAAAAAAACTTGCTAGGATATGTATTGGAGTTGCATTAAACCTATAGATCAATTTGAGGAGAATTGGCATTTTTATTATGTTGAGACTTCCAATCCATGAACACGTTACGTCTTTCCATTTATTTAAGTCTTCTTTGCTTTATTTCATCAGCATTTTGTAATTTTTGGCATAGTGACCCTATTTCTATTTTAAGTGTCTACATATTTCATTTTCTTTGGAGCAATTGTGAACAGTACTGCATGGTGAATTCTTGTCTCCACATGTTAGTTATAAACATGGGGCTGAAACTTGTGTGTTGCTCTTGTATTCTGTGACCTTGCTGAGCTTATTATCACTAGGTGTATTATTTTCTTTAGTAAATTCCTTGGGATTTTCTACATGAACAATGGTAACATCTGCAAACAAAGCTGGTTCTATCCCTTCCTTTGCAATCTGTATGTTTCTGTCTTGCATTATTGCACCAGCTTGGACTTCCAGGATGATGTTGGAAGGAGTGGTGAGAGCAGACAGCCTTTCCTTTTCCAGGTCTTAGGGAGAAAGTATTTAGTTTTTCACCATTAAGTATGATGTTAGCTGTAGGTTTTTAAAAGATGCACTTTTTCAGGTTAAGAAAGCTCTCTTTTATTCCTTGTATGATGAGATTTTTTGTTATGAATGAATCTTGAATTTTGTCATTTTTTTTCTGCACCACTTGAAATGATCACGTGATTCTTCTTTGGTCTGTTAATATCGTGTATTGTACAATAATATTGATGTATTGTACAATCAAATTTTAATGTTTAGCCAGCCTTTCATCCCACTTTGTTACAACACATTATTGTTCTTACATGTCTTTTTATTGCTCATACTGTCATTTACCTGGCTGTGCTAGCAGGGTAACGCTGGCCTCATCACATCAACCTCCACCTGACATGGGGCGTCTCTTCTGAGCCTTAAGACACCAGCCCCAGCCAGCTGGTTCCCCTCTCTAAGGCCTGAGTTCTAAAATTTTAATAATTCCAACCTTTCCCTTTGTTCCATTGACCGTAGACATAGTAGCTGCTTCAGGCAGTTTCTACCTCCAAGATACCTTTTAGTTACTGGTACACTTCATACCCAGTTAACAATCCTTTATGTTCCATTCTCTGTGCTCAAATAATTTCTGTGCTTTCTGTTTCCTGACTGTGCCCTCATGGATACAAGGCTTGTGATTAGCTATCATTGACTAAAATGATAATCTGTATTTTCAAATATAAAGTGAAAGTTCACTACACTACATCATTACAAATGAACATCCTTAATAAGGAACTTATTCTTTTTTTTCTAGATTTTCATTGGGGAATTGGGGGATGTGAACAGCGCTGGGGAATTGGGGGAAGGGAAACAGACAAGTTGCTGTCGTTTTGTTCTTCAGTCTAGTTGTGGAGGATGTTGCTTCACTGGCCCAAGTTGGCA
>NW_017731935.1:1036492-1041894 GCF_001890085.2 Hipposideros armiger
AGCTCCAGGTTGAGCTGTCATTCAGCATCTTAGCTGTAGAGGGCAGTGTCACTGGCCCTCATATGTGGGATCTGAACCAGGGCCCTCTGGCGTCCCAAGCCAGTTCTTAACCATCGCGCCACTCGGCCGGCCCAAGGAACTTGTTCTTTTAGGGTGTCGAGAGAACACATCTAATTACACCCGACACTTTATATCTTGGTTACAAAAAACTGACATGACACTGTCCTTTTTCTCAACTTCTGATTTCTCTATTTTCTTTTTTTTTCCCGATATCATTTATTTTTCCTAGAACCTGGATACAAGTAACTGTAGCAAGACAGTGTTCAGTATTGTGTAAGTCTCATTTCAGTTTCTTTGAACTACCTCAGTATTTGTAAATGTGAGAATTCACATTCCAGTAACTGGAAAACTAAAATTTGACAAACCAACAAATTTGCTCAATATTTATGTAATTAAACAAAATTTTATATGCAACATGTAGACTTTAATATTACAGAATTTGGCCTTTGTAAACAGCTTACACATCAACAAAGTTACTCTTTGCTTATCTGTCCTAACCTATGAAGAGTTGCACCAACAGATCCCCCACCCTAGCTTTTTAGTATGTGAGCAGGTGATTCCTCACCTGAAAACAATGTGAAAAAACCTGAAGTTCCCACCCAGAAAATAACATTAACCCCAAATTATGAAATTCTAAAGTTTTAGCAGATGTAACACCAGAAATAGGTTATGGGCATCTCTTAAGTAATACTATAGGAAGTTACAGCGTTGACCCAAAGAACACACAGTTTTCTCATTAAACTTTGTTTTAATGGGTCTCAAAATTCTGTGGCAGATTTTTGGTCAAGTTGTTTTCATTAAAAAGTGCTGATTTAAAAAACTACTAATTTAAAAACGGCCACACACAAAAACCAAATGGTCCACCAAACATTCTCTTTTTCTTCTGAAGGTTTTACGATGCATTGCAATCATTCACCAGTCTTTTACTGTTACACTTAAATGGCCAATTGAGACAAACAGTTCTGAGACCCTTCTTCCACCACTGATTAAGACTGGGGTGGCAGGTATTGGGGCTAATGTTCATTTAGCCTTCTGAGCTTTCTGGGCAGACTTGGTGGCCTTGCCAGCTCCAGCTGCCTTCTTGTCCACTGCTTTGATGACACCCACAGCGACTGTCTGTCTCATGTCACAAACAGCAAAATGGCCCCGAGGAGGTTAGTTAGAGAAGCTCTCAACACACATGGGCTGGCCAGGAACCATGTCAACGATGGTAGCATCACCAGATTTCAAAAACTTTGGGCCATCTTCCAGCTTTTTCCCTGAACGACGATCAATCTTCTCCTTCAGCTCAGCAAATTTGCAAGCAATGTGAGCTGTGTGACAACCCAGCACAGGTGTGTATCCAGCACTGATTTGGCCTGGGTGGTTCAGGATAATCACCTGAGCCATGAAGTCTGCTGCCTCCACTGATGGGTCATTTTTGCTGTCACCAGCTACATTGCCACGACAAACATCTTTGAAAGACACATTCTTGACATTGAAGTCCACATTGTCCCAGGAAGAGCTTCACTCAAAGCTCCATGGTGCATTTCAACAGACTTCACTTCGCTTGTAACATTAACTGGAGCAAAGGTGACTGCCATGCTGGGTCCGAGGACGCCAGTCTCCACTCAGCCCACAGGGACAGTACCACCAATTTTCTAGTCACCCTGGAGGAGCAGACGCAAAAGCTTGTCAGTTGGATGAGTTGGTGGCAGGATGCAATCCAGAGCTTCAAGCAGCGTGGTTCCACTGGCACTGCCATCTTTACGGGTGACTTTCCATCCCTTGAACCAAGGTATGTTAGCACTTGGCTCCAGCATGTTGTCACCATTCCAACCAGAAATTGGCACAAATGCTACTGTGTCTGGATTGTAGCCAATTTTCTTAATGTAGGTGCTGACTTCCCTAATGATTTCCTCAAGTCTTTTTTGGCTGTAGGGCGGCTCAGTGGAATCCATTTTGTTAACACCAACAATTAGTTGTTTCATACCCCGTGTGTCTGCCCATTCTTGGAGATACCTGCTTCAAATTCACCTTTACCAGCAGCCACAATCAGGACAGCACAGTCAGCCTGAGATGTGCCTGTAATCATGTTTTTTATGAAGTCTCTGTGTCCTGGGGCGTCAATGATGGTCACATAATACTTGCTGGTCTCGAATTTCTACAGGAAATATCAATGGTGATCCCATATTCATGTTCAGCTTTCAGTTTCTCCAAGACCCAGGCGTACTTGAAGGAGCCTTTCCCCTCTCAGTAGCCTCCTTCTCAAGTTTTTCGATGGTTCTTTGTTGATCCCACCACATTTGTAGGTCAGATGACCAGCAGTGGTAGACTTGCCGGAATCTACGTGTCAATGACAACGATGTTGATGTGTGTTTTCCTTTCCCATTTTGGGTTAGATTTAGTGGTGGTTTTCACTAAGCTTGTGTTCTGGCAGCAAACCCGTTGCACAACAGCCTCTGTTTTCCTTTATTCATCTCCCCTACACCTAGATACGCTTTCTTTATTGATTAGTCCTAACCCTGCCCTAGCGTGCTAAGATCCCCACTGCTTTTCTCTTACGTTCACTGTGGAACAAAACTTCCTCTATAATTTACGGAAAATACCCAGATTGTGATTCTTCATTCGTTAATTCAAGAAGAATTTTTCTTCCCAAGAAATGTTTCTTAAAGGCAAGGGTTGTGCTTTTATTTTTAGAAGCTATGTGGGGTGAAATGAAAATGGGAATTAGAGACACAAATTCTGATGACAGCTCTATCACCAGCTGATTGTGCCTTTACATCTGGGACAAGTTCTGCCCCTCTCTGGAAGACCAGGTCTTTCTGCAACCAAATATGAAAATTAAACAGTGTGATTGCTAAGGTCTTTCCAGATATATGTTTTTTGCTATAACATTTAGCACAACATTAGAAACACATTAGGCATCCAATAAATGTTTGTTTAAACCAAGGAAATCCACCTACATGCTCCCACTTTGCTGGTGGCAGCCTCCTTAGTGGCTCCTGTGACCCTCTCCCCAGTTCACACCCTCGTGCAGTCGCTTCTCGTCACATCGGCTTGGCCTGTGGCCAGTAGGAAATGGCATTGTGAAGGGATGTCACTTCTGAGTTGGGTGTTACGGACCATGTGTCTCCGCTCAGTGTTGGCTCTGGGAGGGGCCCCAGAAGCCCCTGGAGAGAAGCTGGGGGCTCCTGCCAACATCATGTGGGTGCCTGGGGTCGGACCCACCGTCTCCTGACTGGGCCTTCAGATGAGACCACAACCCCAACTGAGAGTTTGACTGCCACACGAGACCCAGAGACAGTCACCCACAGATTCTTCACCCACAGAAACCATCAGAAGGTTTAGGGTAGTTTGTTATGCAGGACCAGGTAATGATTATGGTTGCAGGGTGGTTGGGCAGAGCTGGGAGGTGGGGGAATTGTGTGGATGGTGCCTGTTTCTCTCTCGAGAGCAGATGAGTGGTGACGTGGGAGCTGTCTTTCTTCAGAGCCGCAGAGCATGTTCCCAGTCGCATTATTTATGGTTTTCACAGAGCCATAGCATGACTGAAAAACAAGGACGTAGATCACAGCATCCTAAGGAGTGTTGTGAGAGCACCTGGCTGAAAGGTGCATCTGAGGAAGTCCAGCCTGCTTAGCCTGACGTCCCTGAAGATGCCTGACAGATGGTGCAGGACCAGACGATATGGACCTACCCTCGCTCTTCCTAAGGTGCAAACCGGAGCCGCTGAGCTACCAGCCCAACGCCCAACGTGCTGACAGTCGTGCGAGAGAGGTGGGGGCCAAAAAGAACATGGTTCCTCTGCGTCCACCTGGAAGGGCCATGGGCCCACGGCTGCCCCTGCAGGCCAGCTCAGCCCAGCTGCTCTGCCAGCTGCCCAGTGACGCTTTGTGGTCTGGGGGATGGGTGGGGCAGCTCCGTCTTTTTTATTTTAGGTTTATAGACTTAAAACGTCGCCATTATTTATAAAGCTAATGTCCACAAACATCTCACAGCATTTTTAAAGTAAGTGGGTCACAGGGTGGTGGTGATATTTTCCATGCTTTGTGCACGAAAATGATAGGCTGACAGTGGGATCCTTCAAAACAAAAGAGACAGGGCGGGGAGGGTTCCGTGCCCAGTGTGTGTGGGAATCCCTGGGCACTAGGGCTCCTTCCGGAAACACACACAACACTCAGCCAGGAAGCCCTGCAGCCAAGACACATAGCACTGCTCAGCCCACACCTAGCCGATGTGGAACTTCTCACACCGAGGTGTCAAGGACCAGCTCAGAGGGGAGACGGAGACCAGCTGCTAGAAGAATGGCTGCTATGGAAATGATTCCGTGTCCATTTCTGCCGACATCTAATCCCTCAGGTTAGAAAAGAAGCTTGCGTGGTTTCCCCACTCAAGAATGAAGACAGGGATGGATGGGAAGATGGAATGGAAGAACAGCGTCGCGGTTTGGGCCACTGAGGAGGGGTTATCCCAACTTTGTCCTTTTCTTTCAGCTCTTGGAGGTCAGAGGACACTGAGATCCACTGGGACCCTGGGACGGCTTCCACTCCCAGTGCCATCTGGACGAGTTGCAGCGTCCAAGTCTCGGGTCAAATGTGGGGCAGGCTGATGAGACCGGTGGCTAACAGGGAGGACAGCATCAGTCATGGCCTGCTTCATGTGACACGGCCTATCTTCCTCCCATGTGGCCTCTGCACCTCGCAGAGCGTTGTGGGAGCTGAGTGAGTTCGCACATGTCCAGAGCTTGAAACAGCGCCTGGCCCAGAACAAGCAATGTGAGTATGTTAGCTATTATGTGAGTTTCCTTAAGCTTTCTGCAACTACCTCTTCTTTTCAAGAACCATAGTTAAGCACACATACAACTGCTGGGAGCATGCCAAGATTAGCACGCTCCACGCAAGGGCGGCCGCACGGCTGTGAGTGTCCACACTTTTGTCTTAAGCACATCTGGTTCCTGCCTTTGGTCCCTGGAAAGCACGCCTTCCCTTTTTCTGTTCACTGAGCAACTGATCGATCGGGACGCGCTCAGAAGCAGCTGATGGGTGCCAAATACACCAATAAACCTGAGGGTCGCCTTCAAAGTGTGAGGGACTGAGGAGTAAAAAGTGTCAGAGCAGATCTGTCCCGGATGGGAACAGAGATGCAAGCAGGACAAGAGTGTCCGTACACTCACGTGTGTGTGTGTGTGTGTGTGTTAGTGCGAGTGTGTGTGCAATCATGCTTTGAGGTATGAAATGGCCAACAAAGTATAAAATACCCCAAAGCCATGTGCCCCGTTTGAATGCTATCACTGCACAAAAAGCCTGCCATGAAGCCTGTGGCTCTCTCAGCAGTTCAGCCATTTCTTTCTTTCTTTCTTT
>NW_017731935.1:1042524-1045252 GCF_001890085.2 Hipposideros armiger
TGTCTCATGCAGGCCCCTACTTTTTAGTGTGGCCGGGAGCCCTCAGCAGCTGTACTGGGGAGCCCTGAGCAGCTGTGGAATGCCCCGTGGCCGGGCATGCGCGTGGGGTTTACGTGTGTTCACCTACTCAGTGAGTCAGCTGGTGAAGGAAAGACCGTCTCTGTATTGACATCTTGCGAACATACAAGGAACATGTAAGCATGCTAAAAAATTACAATTACAAATGTTGTGTGTGCTTGAGCGTCCTCAAATCCCCCCGCCTACTCATCCCCCAGCTCCTTGACATGGTTCCGAAGTGCCTGGAGGGTTCACCCCGCCACACCTGGTGGGTGGCCAGGCAGGCAGCTCCCAGCCACAGCCCTGAGGCCGGGTCACCGGGGCCTGCCCGCAGAGGAGGTGTCCCGTGCCTATGCTCTCCCTGCCTTTTCATTCAGCAGCAAACAAGAACATAATACCCGTGTGAAGGTTCAGGAATTGGAAATATTAAGTGTCCGCAGAAATTGAAGAATTTGGTGTGAAGACAGGAACACAGTATTCTTGGTGTCATATGAATGCTTTATTAGGGCCAAACAAATGCAACGAAATCTTTAAAACACACATAATGAGACTGGATGAAATTCAAAACGCGACGGAGCTTATCGAAGGAGGAAGCTGCCCACCAATTTAAGGATTACAATGAAAGACAGCGCTGTTTGCTCTTGCGCTCAGTGTTAACTCTGGGTTTACTCCATGCCTGCCAGCAAATCCCTGTGGGGTCGGTCAGCCTCTGGCTTTGTCAGTCATCTGTCCCGCAAAGGGAAGCGAGGGTGACCGCTGCGACACCACTGATAGCTGCCATCTGTTGCACACCTACTGTGCGCTGGGCACTGTGCCAGGCATGGGGAGCTCTAGGTGGAGAGGTGGGTCCGAACAGCAGGCAGACACTTTCCAGTCAGCATCGAGTGACCAGCAGTGCAGGGCTCATGCAAATGCAGTGAAGGGCCCGGGGTCCTCTGGTCACAAGTCCTCGTCGCAGCCTGAGCACCATGACGTCCCCGAGGGACGGCTCTTGCCCAAGCTCACAGGAAGCTGGGTCCAACCCATGTAGCTAGAAAGAGGGCTCACGTGCCCAGCACTGCACCCCAGCACTGAGCTGAGTGCCAGGACAGGCCCCCAGGCAGCCCCACTTTGGGGCTGGGCCGTGTCGGACACGGACACAAACAACACCCCCACGCCCCAGTTCCTGAGGCCAAAGGCACAGTCCAGAATCAATCCTGAGAATTCAGAGAGACACCCCAAAACTAGTTTTCTAGAGATAATATTTTAAGCCTCCTTAAATCCTTTGAGGGACAAGATGGTGATAAGGAAATAAAAATATAACAGTGGATAACACTCAAGGGTCAGGTTGAGTCCCAGCCCAGCCTCCATGCTGCTGTGTGTCTCTGGCCGGGTCAAGCCACCTCTCTGTGTCTCCGTTTCCTCATGTAAAGGGTGCCCACAGCAGCAGCTCCTCGTCCCAGGCTGAACTGTGGGAGGCTGACAGCCGGGCACCGCTAGCTGTGGAAGACTGACCTTTTAATCCAGGTGTCCTCCACACCCCACCCCCACCCAGCCCTTCTCAGCCCCTAACCCCAGACTAGACCCAGACCTCCTGGGACTACAGCTGGGATCGGTTTGCATCTATAGTTGAATTTGGGTAAAATTGACATCTTGGTGACAATGAATGTTGCAGTCCGTGAAGGGTATTTTTCCATTTCTTCAGGTCTTTTTTATTTGTCTTCAGCCATGTTTTGTAGATGTCTTGTATGTCTTCTGTTAAATTTAGTCCTAAGTATTTCATTATTGTGATGCTATTGTAAACTGAATAATTTAAAATTTTTATTTTCGAATTATTTGCTGCTAGTATATAGATGTATAAGTGAGTTGTGTCTGACCTCATACTGAGACAGCTAACCTTCTATCAATTCTACTAGTTGTTTTGAAGATTCCTTAAAATTGCCACGTTACTAGCTGCACCGTCAGTGAATAGAGTTTCACTTCTTCCTGACTAGTCCTTTTCCTTCTGTTTCTTTCTCGCTTTATTGCACTATGTGCGACAGCCACAAAAGTGTGACACAGAAATGGTTCGCGATGGCCTCCGTCCCTTGTTTCTGGTCTTAGAGGAGAAGCATGAAATATTTAGCTTTTAAGGATGGTGTTGGTGGGAGGTTTTATGTTGATGCCTTTGATCACCGAGAATGGATTTTGAATTTTGGCAAATTGCTCTTTCTGGTCCTATTGTGAAGTCATATGGTTTTCTCCTTTATTTTTGTCAGTATGGTGACTTCCATTGGTTTGATTTTCAAACACTAACCTAGTCTTGCATTCCTGGAAAAGAAAATCCTTGTCAGGAGGTATTACCTTTTTTTCTATACAGGGTGCAAAAAAAAAAATGTTTACCTTTTAAGAGATGTTATCTATGTATTCCTTTTCGAAGTTGGATTGAATTATGGTAGCCAAGTGTAGTATGACATTCGCTCAAAAGATGGCGTTAGGAACCAGGGAAGGGGAACAGACAAGTTGCTGTCCTTTTGTTCTTCAGTCTAGTTGTGGAGGACGTTGCTTCACTGGCCCATGTTGGACAGCCGCTCATGGCAGCTCACGGAAGCTCACACCCGCTGCCGGCCAGCCCCACTGCAACTTGTCTGTTCCTCTTCCCGGATTCCCCAACGCTGTTCCCCTCCCCCAATTACCCAATAACATTTTTTTT
>NW_017731935.1:1048206-1049794 GCF_001890085.2 Hipposideros armiger
TGTCAGTCAAGAAAGTTACACCTCCTATGTCACTGGTGGAAAAAGAAATCGAAGGAAACGGACTGCAGAATCCTAGGACATGGCACCATTAGGGGTGACATTTCAACGTACATTAGGCTTATTTTGGAGTCTTTTCAGTGTAATGAGACAGAAGTGTCAGGACACCGAGAGAGACAGCTGGGGCTCCCTGTCCCTGTATTCCCTCCTGAGACAACGCTGAGAAATGGGGATGGGTTCCCGCCTACCCTGCTGCCTCTGCCGAAGGCGAGACTTTTAATGGACTGAATGGTGGGGGTCCTGAGTGAGGTTGTCTGCAGGAGGTGCTGGGAAAACACACAGGAGGGTCCCCATGGCCTGGAGCCAAGCTTTGAGGGAGCAGCTGGGCATCTGCTCCAGAGAGAGGACGTACTCTGGCTGCTCTTCGCATCGTCTTTTGGGGACCTCATGACATCCAGGCGTAGTCCTCTGTCCTACTTGAAAACTGTTTTCCTTTGTTTCCCTTTGAAATGTAAGTGGTGAAGGGAGCGGCTGGGGGGAACTCACAGCCAAGGAGACAGATGCCTCTCTGGCCCCAGGAGGCTGAGTCGGGCAGACCCCCGGTACCAGCCCAGCACACCCCAGGGCTTGCTGTCCCTTTCCCAATGCCACATGCGAAGGAATTGGCTCAGGTAGGGACATGCCCTGCCTGTTCATAGGACCAAAACCACCAGATGTAAAATACAGCTGACCTAATATTTCTACTCAGCAGTTTCCAGGTGAGTTGGGGCAGCCATTCGTCTTGAGGGAGGACTAAAGGCCACTTAAGGCTGGGTAGGGTTACAGCCCTTTAGGATGAAGAAAATGTTACGGTGAGAGGAAATGCTTCTCCTAAAAGAGGTTGAGAGGGATTCTGGGAGGGTGACACGGACAGAAGCCCCAGGCTCCTGTGTCCCTGTCCAGACAGCAGCTAGGCTGGAAGATCCGTCCTCTGTGGCTCCTCTGTTAGTCACAGAACACTGATGGCTTCACCAGGCAGGATGCCCCACCCACCCCCAGACCTCTGGTCAGGGGCTCTTCACCTGCAGTGAGCAAGGTCACCTGGGCTCAGGTGAGTGGCCGCCAGCTGAGATGAGGGCCCAGCGCGCCTGAGCAGATCTTGGCCGAAGGAGACTTGGCAAGTGCCACGGTCCTGGGGCCGCTCTCCTGCGAGGAACCCCACGAAAGCTGGGGGGGCCTTTGTGAGGCTCAGGCCTCGCCGCAAACCCCACACGGGAATTGCACTGCTGGCCCTGCATTGCAGGTAAGGCTCTTAGGTGTGAGCCGTTTCCTGTGGTTTCCCCATCCCACAGCAATATTCCAAACAGAGACGGAAACACCTGATAAAGAACCAATTAAACCCCATTTTTTCATCTGCTTTTATTTGACGTGACAGGCAGAATGTAATCTCGTGGGGACTGGCGGCCCCTTATCTTCCTAACCCAGGGAAATGGATGCCCCATCCAGGCAAAGGCTTTGAACTCCTGTGGGGAGAGCCGGCCCCAAGGAAGGCCCGCTGGCCAGAATTAATGGGCAAGGAAGGGACCGGGGGCTTATCTGGAGGTGACCTGGG
>NW_017731935.1:1053589-1077009 GCF_001890085.2 Hipposideros armiger
TCTGCTTTTCAGTCCATAACAGTAAGGAAGCAACCTTACTGCCCTGGTCACTTCCATTTATCTTGGGACGCATGTCCTTGGTTTGCTTGCTCACAGGTTCCTCTTTTACGTACTTGGAATTCGGTAGGAGGGGAGAGTCCAGTGAGCAGAACAGTGAGCGCCCCACCAAGAGAAGTCTGGGAGCGGGGTTCGGACTGAGTCGTTTTTATGATTCCACTTAATCTCCTCAGTTGGGTTTTGGCTGCTGTGTGTTCACGGCCACGTTAGGGTTTATGATGCGCCCTTAGTTTATCGTACTCTGCCTTTCAGTGCTGTTACCAGCTGAGGCCTTCACAGCAGGAGCTTGTTCACAGACGTTGCAAATCCCACGACACATTGTCAATTTGTTTCCTGTCTCTCAGGGATCACTGTCTAGGTGACCTGAGACATATGTACAATATGCCCCAAACCTTTGTTTTGTATATTATTCTTGTTTCCATTTGGCAGGTGATAGATCTGGTCCCAGTACTCCATCTTAGCTGGAAGGGACGTCAACCGACTTTTTAAATAACTCTTTTTTATTTGTAAGCTGTGCGTGTTTACTGTAAAAATAAATAAATAAAAATAAATTGGAAGCTATATAAAAGAAGAGTTAATTAAATTAAACCCATCCCAAATCCCACTATCTAGAGCAGGGGTCGGCAAACTTTTGAGAGGGAAGAGCCGCCTGGGGTCAGCAAACTGCGGCTCGCGAGCCACATGCGGCTCTTTGGGTACGTACACGTGGCTCTGAAGTAAAACTGAGAATGAAAATAAAACTATCATAGTTTCACTTAAAATTTTTTTAAAGGATATTATTCACATAATGGTGATTATGTAAAAATATATTTATGGCTCTCGAATCATTTTTAGATTGTCGTGAGGGACAGGATTGGCTCTTCCAGGGGTCGGCAAACTTCTGAGACAGAACGTACCCAAAGAACCTCATGTGGCTCGCGAGCCGCAGTTTGCCGACCGCTGCTCTAGAGCATTGTTGAGACCTAACTACATTTCCATCCAGCCGTTTTTCCGTGCCTGTCCATATGTGGTGGATAATTCTCTCTTATAGTTACAACCATGATTTACGTATGTGGGTCCTGATTTTTCCTTCTCCACATAGTGAACATTTTCCCTTGTTGTTGAACTTCTTTGGAATTTTACAGGAAGTACACTGTCCATCTTTTGAATATACTATCATTTATTCTGTTGGTCCCCTTGTTTCCGTTGTTTCCACATCTTCCTTACTAAAACGCGT
The DNA here is from genome assembly GCF_001890085.2 of Hipposideros armiger. Classification (NCBI taxonomy): domain Eukaryota; kingdom Metazoa; phylum Chordata; class Mammalia; order Chiroptera; family Hipposideridae; genus Hipposideros; species Hipposideros armiger. The sequence goes on from NW_017731935.1 coordinate 1,054,863, forward strand.
TTTACGTACCCAGGTTTGTCTTTGTAGCTTGTGGTTCCCTTGGGGTAGATTCCTAACAGCAGAGTTCCCAGATTGAGAGACGCCGCTGGCCTGATGGGAGAGAAAAGTGTGTGAGTCCGTGTGCACACCCCCCCACAGTCCCACCCTGAGACTGGTGGGGAAAAGACCCCAGAAGGTTTGCCACAACCTAAGTGCAGGTTAAGAAGCGTCCTTTGCGTTAGAATAAGGAGGTGGTATGGCCGTCAAGACTCCTGTCAGCTCTGTAATATCACGACCCTCGAAGGAGGTCAGTGGGCGGGGACGGGACAGTGCCGGTCTCCCCCGGACAAGCCTCTCCATCGCCAGAGCCCGAGGGCTCCTCTTAGGAACACCTGCAGGGGGAGATGCCAAGATTTGACACACCGGCTGGATAAGTGAATAAATATAGCAAGATTGCAGCATTGTTTTTTTTCACTGGTTGGGCTTCCCATAATTGACCATTTTAGTGGCAGAATTTGAGGAAAGTGATGGGTACCAGACTGATGCGGAAGTAGATCAAAGGACGAGGCCCAAATGCCTGGAGACGGCCCTGAGTTTCCGGGGGGACGGGCAGCACCGGAGGCACCGCAGGCCTGTGGGAAGTGGGTTCTTCCACCAAGATTGTGTGACAGCCGGCGAGGCGCCTGGAAACACTCATCCCTTTGCCAGTGTGAGCAGGGCGGGAGATGAGAGAATTGTTTACTACAACGAGGTTGCCAGGACAACCTTCTTCTCGAGTTCCCCTGCAAACCCCACCCTCAATGTCACCTGCTCCAGGAAGCTCCCCCGCGCCTGGCCCGGCGCCCCCCCTTTGGGGCTGGCAGGGGCTCCCACACCCCGGCAGACCCTGCGCTGAGCGGAAATGTCTCTGGCGCTGTTTGGGAGCAGGGACCCAGTTGGTCCTCCGTAAAAGCAGGAGCCTGGGCCCCCCGACCCTCGGCCAGCCTCCGTGCAGGTCCCCTCTCTCCAGGGCACACAGCAAATGGGGCTTTTGCTCAGAGAGCTGCCAGTGGGCAGTTATCTCCCAAACAATGTGACACGTCTCATGGCCCCCCAAGCTGTTCAGAGTGGTAATTTTTAGGGTCTGCTTGCTGGCTCGCTATGGTCACCTGAACTTGGCTGGACTGTCAGAGTCCTAATTGTAATGAGGTGTCTCGTGTAAACTGCACCCCATCCAAAGACAAGACCATTGTGGGCAAAATTACAGTCGTCGTAAGATGGGTATCTCTTCATTGCGATGAACAGAACGCTACCCATAATGCACTTCCCGCCGGCAAGCCCCAGTGAGCGGTGCCTGCGTGTTACCCGGGTGGGGGTTCCCGTGCTCAGGCTGGCAGGAGGCAGGACACCACGACGGCTGAGGGCCAGGCCCTGGCTCCCGTGCAGGTGTGGGCAGAGCAGCCTTCCTCCACCTGGCGCCTGAGCCTCAGGCGAGCTTGGCTTCACCTGCACTGGCGGCACCGTGCACAGCAGGCTGGACCCCTCGTGGGCCTGCCTGCCCTGGGCCAATGTGCCTGTGGGCCAGGTGGGGGCACCACTGCCAGGCTTCACCACATGGCACATGTCCCCACCCCATCCCACCCCAAAGCTGCTCCCTTGGGTCCCCAGGATAGGCCAGTCTGCAGATCAGGGTGCTGGAACACCCCTGCCTTGTCAGCCCTGCTCCCAGCCAGGCCCCGTCTGCAAGCTGCTGACCACCTGACAGCCGCGGTGTCTCAGTTCAGACCCTGTGAGCTGAACTTGACCCCCCTGCTGCAGACACCCAGCTGCGGAAGCCTACACTAGCCCCTTTCTCTGATGTGTGGTCTGAGCAGCCTTGACCCTGAGCCCAGAGTGAGAGCCTTTCCTCTTCCCAGCCCCTGGGGTTGCACGAGCTGCTGGACTGGGCTGTCCAGCCAGTGCCTGGTGGCATTGCAACTCCGCCTGGGGACACCAAGGCCACTGGGGAGAGTGGACGAGAAAGAAGGGCTCTTGCTTTACTTGTCTCAAGTGCCAAGGGCCCATTTCAGTAATTCTAGCGTCTGGTCTTTGAAATACTCAGAGCTCTATTTGAAGGTAGAGCTTTTCTCCCCCGGCTTGGCGGGTCCTGGGGGCTGTGGTGGGTGGACTGTGGGGAGTAGTGAGCCATGGCTGACGCCACCTCCTTCTAAGCTGCTCCCGGGGCCTCGTCTGCCGAGGTCCTCCTGGCTCCTTGCAGGCCGCTGGGGCACCCCCTCCACCTCCGGGCCCCACACTGGCTCTTCCTTCTGCCTGGGCATTCCAGCTGCACCTTTAGGGGGCCCTCGCCCCTCTAGGATAGGCCCATGGGTTTTAAACCCGAGCGGGCAGGAGGCAGCAGCGGGCAGGTGCCGAACCCCCGGCCCCAGGAGCACCCCACTCAGGCAGCAAAGGAGGAGGCGCTCAGGCCCAGGGGAACCCAGCCTCCCGCCCTTCTATCCAGGAGGTTCCAGGACCAGTGCTTCGCTGTGGGGACACCGTTCCTGCCTTGTTACCAGGAAGCAGGAAGTCAGCACGGCAGGTCTGAATGGCAGGAGTCATCTGATGTCACAAAGTCCAAGATTGTAACTCTGAACTTTATTGGCAGGAGGGGCTGTCTTCTGGGCCCGCTTGCCCCTATTCTAAAAATAGTTTTGGCACCAGATATGTGTGTCCTAGTGCACAGCAAGGCCGCGCGGGGCACAGGACATGGAAGGCCAAGGGAGCCCAGCCGGGCCTCGGGGTGGGGCTGGCCCATCAGCATGTGACCCACGGCCACACACTTGTGAACAAAGCCGCAGGCGTGGAGCAGGGCTCCCCAATGTCAGGGCCAGGGCCACACAATGACGGGCACGACTGCGGGCGGACTTTCCTCCTGATAAGCCCCTGGCAGCCGCTCTAGGCCTTGGCCGGGACAAAGTGACTTTCTCCCACCTCCTTCCCCGAACCTTCCCCGAGCTGCTGAAGTCAGCAGAGGCTGAGCCTGTACAGAGCTGCAGAAACGCATTTGGGGCGTGGACCCTCCCCTGACCTGTGCCCCTTGGGGTTCAGGGCCCAGTCTAGGCTCTGCCGCCCAGGGGTCCGCACGGCCTTGAGCAGCAGCCCAGGGACGCCCCTGTCCCTGTGCCTTTGGTGGCTGGGCTCTGCAGGACCCCAGTAGGTGAGGGGTGGACGGTCCAGAGAGCAGGCAGTGGTGTGGTGTGGGTGGCGTGGGCCCTCGGGTGGGAGACAGCCCTGACTTTGCCCGGAGGCCCTGGCCACGGCTCTTCACCAGGAACGAAGAGGGAGCACAGTGATGTGCCCCACAGCTGCCGTGTCCGGGAAGAGGGCCACCACGCATAGCCACTGTTTGCTCACTTTCTAGGGGGCAGGTGTGCCAGGCTCCATGTTCTGGAAACCCCCAGTGTCTGACTGGCACAGCTGCAGGCACCACCTGACATCCGCACTCCACTGGCATCGTCATATAAAGCATGAAAAACGTGAGCCAGGTGAGGAAGTTGGCGTCACAGGCCTTGGCTTCTCCACCGCTCACCGGCCAGAGCCTTGAGCTTGCACTGGGCAGCACGTCCACCTCCCTGCACTGACCCTTCACCTTCTAAAGAGCAAGGTTGGCTAAAGGTGACTTGATCGAGAAACGCTTTTCATCCTCAGGGTCCCCAGCAGATGCCCTGCCCATCACAGTGAGACAACCCCGTTCTTTGACAAGCTCCTGCCACAGCTGCCTTTCCTCTGTTCAAGGGACAGGACGGTGTGCAGTTTCATCCATTGTTCCTGCCAGTTGATCTCGTCTCCTTTGCTGACTAGCGTGTCCAAAATCGCACGAGGCTGACGGCTGAACACTCAGAGAGCAGACTCTGTGGGTCTCCTCTGAGCCTGGCTGTGACCCGCGTCCAGGTGGCAGGGTTCCTGGAAGGGGCTGTTATCATCCGCCCCCTCAGGCCCTCCGTAGCATGCTCCCTGCCCACCCCAGGGGCCCCAAAGCCTTGTTTTCCCTGCTCAGCATCCACAGCATGGCCGCGCTGAGGTCCTTGGCCCACCCCAACCCCTGACCACACTCGCTCTGATGTCTAAAGGTGACAAGGACCTGGGGAGCGTCCACAGAGAAGGACACAAACCCAGAAGCAGTCTCACGCCAGGACCCAGGACCGGAGTGTGTCCAGCCGAGATGCCCATGCTGGCCACTTCACCCGCCCAAGGCCCCTGCCTCCTCACTGCCACCCGGCACCCCACGGAGGCTGTGGGAAAAGGCGTCATCGCAATCGGAGCAGTCGGGACGGAGTGTCTTCCTCACAAACAGTGAAACATCTAGGTTCCTCCTGCTATCTTGTAAGAGTTTTATACTTCTGTGCATTACATTTAGGTCCTTGATCCATTTCGACTTAATCTTCATGAAAGGTGTAAGGTCTGTGTCTAGAATCTTTTTTTTTTTTTTTTGCATATGAATGTTCATTTGTTCCAACACCATTTGTTGAAAAGACTTTCTTTGCTCCACTGTGTTGCCTCTGTTCCTTTGTCACAAATCAGTTGACTATAAGATGTGGGTCGATTTCTGAGCTCTATATTCTGGGCATTGGTCTGTTTGTTCCGTCACCGACACCACACCGTGTTGACCACTGTGATTTTATAGAAAACCTTGAAGTCGGGTGGTGTCGCCTCCAGCTGTGTTTTCCTCCATCAGCGTTGCGTTGACTGTTGGCGGTCTTCTGCCTCCACATGAACTTAGAATCAGTTTGCCCTCGTCCATGGGCTGCACCCCGGTTGGTGTTAATGCCCACAGAGCCCCGACCTCCACCCCAGCCCCGGGCTGCAGCGTGCTTCACGCCTCCTCAGGGTGGGAGCTCCGAAGACCGAGCCCCTCTGAACAGCCCCTTGAGCACATTTGGCGATTAGCAGGGAGGGTCTCAGTGAGTGAATCCTGGTTTTGCTCTGAAGCCAAACACGACTGTTGGATCTCCCTGCCCCAGGCCCCATTTCCAGAGTGTGGCCGCTGGACAAGTCTGACGCTGCAGAAGGAGGTCTGTGGGTCCGGAGTCCAAGGCCACGAGACTCAGGTCCTGATCTGGGTGGGGTGGCCGTCTGAGAACAAGCACCTGCCCTCTGGCTCAGCCACGCCCTCCGGCTCGGGGTCCTGAGCGTCAGCCTGAGGACCTGAATGACTTGGGGGTCTGGACGGTGCTCCAAACTTAGGGTTGAGGGGACAGGGGAGCAGGGAGATGAGACCCGGCGAGGCCGAGCAGAAGGATGAGGGGACAGAGGGCCAAGAGGCAGTGAGTATCCTGCTGGGTCGGACACTGGACCGGGCATGCCAGGCGTCGGTACACCTCCAGCCCCAGCAGCCCTGGAATCTACCCCGGAACCCCTGCCTGTGACAAGGGTACACAGACACTTCAGCTAGTCCCAGACCCTGGGGTCTTACCAGCCAACTCTCAGGCAGGGTCACCCCTGCACCGGCCCTCCACCAACCCTTACACCCAACTGACCCTCACCCCCACCTGACTATCTGCCCATCTGGCCCTGCCCACCAGCCCCTCCAGAGTCTACCTACCACACATGGTGCTCCTGAGGACACGGGGAGTCAGGCCGGGCTCCAGGCCACTGCTGGGCGCCTCCTGGGAAATGCCCCTCAGTCCGTAACTGCCCCAGGCCCTGTGTGATTTCACCCTGCAGCCCCTGCACAATGGCCTGCTCCCCATGGGCACAGGCCCCACGCAGCTCAGGGCAGAGTGCACCTCTGACTGACCAGACCCCTCCCAGCCACAGGGCACAGCCCCACAGAGCTGGGGGCCCGGCCCCTCCCAAGAGGAGAAGCCCCAAGTGCCCAGCACAGCTCCCTGAGAGTTAGGCTCACCTACCCGCTGTCTGATTATTGTCATTATTATTACTGCGGAGGAAGTGATAGTGGGTCTGGGATGGCTTCAAAACAACCGCGGGAGGAGGTGACCCTGGTGGAGCCCATTCAGGGGCAGTGGGTCAAGGATAAAGGAAGGTGTGGCCATGAGGGGGGCGGGGAGAGGCGAGGTGTTGCAGCAGGAGATGCAGGACAGAAGCCAGGACTCAGGCCTGGCTGGGTCTCCAGGTGCAGTGGCCTCTGCTGCCGTTCCCAGAGGGGAGACCATGGACAGGCTCAGAGTGGGGCAGCCCCCACCCCGGTCGCTGCTGTTTCTCTCGGGGGAGGCCCAGGGGGTTTGGGACAGCTCCCCAAGTGGGGAGACGGGCTCAGATGGGGAGCAGAGAGGAGGGCCTGGCCAGCTGAGGCCTGAGACCAGAGCGCCAGGCGGCCACCCTTGCGTGGAAGCCTCTGCTCAAGTTGTGGGTGGTGGTCCAAGGAACCGTCTGCCGTCACCAGCTGCATAAACATTAATTAACACGAGTTAATATATAATTCTGCACCCCCCCCAGCCTGGGTATCTCGCCAGCGCCAGCACTGCTGTTTGATAAAGATTTAATGAAAAGGAAGGGAAAGCGCCTGATAAGAGCTGTGTCTTGCTGTAAGCGGCACCAAGGTCACAGGACGGGGAGTGGGGTCTCAAGAAGGGACACAGACCGTACTGCCCGGCCGCCCACGCAGGACCCTGCCTCAGGGAGCCTGGGTGTCAATCACCCAGACCCTGGCACCCACAGACGTCAACACCTCCCCTTGTGGGCGCTTTGGGGCAACCCCCAGCACAGCCTTCACTGGCGGCTTCGGGGATGTTTCACTATTATTATGTCCACATGCCCCGCAAGCTGCAGCTTTGCTCAGGGGCTCATCTGCACAGGTGGCCCACAGAGCCCGGGCCGCCCCGTCTCCGTTCCGCGTGCTTTTCCCTCTTGGCACAGGGACAACAGTCCCAGGAGGGCAAGGTCAGGGAGCCGGTAGTTTGTAGTCACACATTCCCGGAGAGGCAGCTCCCTTCCTGCAAGCAGGGTGAGGTGACAGGCAGGGCAGAGCACAGCGTTTGGGGCTTAAGGCAAGAATACGGCATGTCATAAACTGGCTCACCTCCCAGCCCATCCTGCATCCAGGGGGAGCCAGTGCAGTGACCGATTGTGGGCCAGCTGCCAGCGGGCAGTAGGGACGGTGACTAAGTGCTGATGCCGCTGTTCCCCAGAATATTCTGTAGGGGTGGGGTAGGGGCACAGGGGGTGGGTGTTGGCCTCCCGAGGGAACAGAATGCATCTCAGAAAAAGGAACACGTGAGGGTGAGGCGCCCCCTCCCCGACCCTGCCCTCTGCCTCTGATCACCGCAGAGGCGCAGTAAGTGACTCAGAGCCAAAGCTAGGAGTCCTCTGCTGTATCAAGGCCACCCCGCCACCCTCCTTCCTGGGGTGGCAAGCAGACCCCATATGACCTGTGAGCAGCCCCCTCTCAGAAAAGCTAATCCAGAGGGCAGGCGGACACTCAGGTGTGTCAGATTACACTTCGTGGGACTAGCCCCAGGCTCCCCACCGAGGGCGCTGCCCAGGCATGGACACACGGAGATCACTGTCCTGCTCTCAGGGCGCCGTGTTTCTGCATCTGGCCCTGGTCTCAAGGAAAGCTGTCCACACAAATGGGCCTGGCAAGTCAGCACCCTTTGTCTCCTGTGCTGTGGGCAGGTGGACAGCTCGACTCAGGAGACACACTTGGGGGTGGGCTCGGGGGCCTGTGCACCGCTGACGCCAGCCCTCGGGCCGGGTCCCGCCTGAGCCAGCTGACCGCAGCCAGGCCGTGGGCCGTGGGCTGGGCTCGGGGAAACCCTGGAGAAAACCCGCAGGTGCGTGTGCACTGCCTGGCCACCAGCCGCGTGGCTGTCACACGCGGTCACATCAGATCGCACCTCTGGAGCATTTGTGATGTTAATAAAATGTCAACTGTGCTCTTCAGCAAATATTGAAGTGGTCACTCGGCCTGCCCGATGCAGGAACGGGTCAAGGGAGGTGTCCCCCAATGGAGCCACTCTTATGCCCGTGCATGTCATGGTGTCCAGAGGTGAGGTGACATCATCCACAAGCGTGGGGGGCATGGACAAGGTCGAGCGATGTCCCAGCTGTTGTTCTCTGTGTGTCTCCTGAAGCCTGCTGTGTGACAGGCTAGCTGCTGGTCAAGGCCCCGGCAGGGACCCGCCCTCCCTGACGCCCGCTGCCCCGAGCCTGCGCACCTCGCCGTCCAGGCCTTCCCTGTCAGCCTCTCGCTTCTCCTGCTGGGGACTCCAGGCTTTGGAGAGAAACATGGACACTGGTGCCCTGACGTGACAGAAGGAAGTGTCACGCTGAGGCCTGCAGGTGCGTCATGCCATGGACGATGCCCCCACGCCGCCACTAGCAGAGCACCTGTTTCCCAGGCCGTCTGGGCAAATGAGGAAGCCGGTCACGCAGGCCCCCACCAGCCCCAACCAGCCCAGTGCTCAGTGGGGAAGGGGGGGGATTCATTCTGGCTCAGCTTTGTGCTTGCCCCACGCTGGGCAGTGGCTTCACTGGGACCCTCAGAAGTGGCCTTCGGTGCATGCAAACAGCCCCCTTCTCCTGAGCGCGGGGAGCCGGCGGGCGTACAGAGGAGAAGCCAGGCACAGAAAGGCTAACTCATTCCCAAAAGCAGCACAGCCAAGCAGCGTCGGGAAAGGGTCCCCCAGGCGCCTGGCCGCTGCAGGCCCAGACACCACAGTGAGGATGTCCCGGCCAGGGCCACTGAGGCACGGGGCCTGGCTCCCAGACCGTGCCATCGCCAAGACTGACGCCTTCCACTTCCTTGCTTTAACAGGGGACCAGGAGGCGCGGGCAGAGGCTGTCCCTGGGACCTGCTGCGTGGGCCTCCCAGGGGCACCCATCGAACGTTGGGGTGGGGACGTGTGTGGGGTGAGTGGCTCGCGGTTGTTGCTGTTCTGTGCGGCTCACACCTGCTCTCTAAAGACGGAAGCCCAGAGGCAGAACAATGGATGTATTCACGGCAGACCAGGAAGGGGATGGTGTCCGTGCTAAGTGGGGAGCCCCACGTGCCAGCACCTCCTGAAACGGCGGCCGCTGGGTCCCTGCCACCCCGGCACTGGCCTGTGACAGCAGCGTACTCTTGCCTGGCACGTGTTCATGAATGCCAAAGCCTGTGTTAACTCAAGGAGACCTGGTCACAGCCCAAACGGAACAGGCAACAGGACTGAGTCCGGTGGCCGTCACCCACCCAGGTGAGCAGGCGCCCGTCATGAGCAGAGCACGAAGCGTTCGGCCTGGTGTCAGAGCCGCAGAACAGTTATAACAAACTGTGTGGCATTTTTATGTGAGGGACGTGGTGAGCAAGTGACCACTGGACTGGTTTGGTTGTGCTGGTGACGTCTGTGACCCTGGGCAGGTGAGCCAGCAGGGAGCCCAATGACGATGGCTGTTCTGCTGGAAGACCCCGTGCATTCCCAAGGAAAACGCCCTTGTGTTCACAAGCCGAGGCAGCAAAAGCATGAGACGCAGGGTTTGAAAGATACTTTTCCTGAAATCTACACTGGCAGCTGCTGTTTCCTGGAGCTCGGCTGTTTGGGCATCTTGGCCTCGGGACACCAGCGGCCAGCTGGGGGCTTGGCTGGAGCCGGCCAAGGAAGCCCGTTGGCACTGGGGAGGGAACACTGCAGGTTCCAATCGCGCACCCCAGGGGACTGCGGAGGGCAGAGGGAGTGGCACCCTGCACACCTCTCCCGGGCCACTAAATGGTGACTCAGACACGGCTGGTTTCCCAATTCCTCCTCAGAATTACACTCAATAAACCTGGCGACTCCTATTTTGGAAAGAAGTCTTGGTTTATGTGCAACACAACCACATGTGCTTTACAACCCAATGACCTCGACCCAGCCTGTGCCCACGGTGCCCGTGCCGCCAGGCCCAGGGCGGGTTCTGCCCTGCAAGGTCTCAGGAGGGGTGAGTAAGGACGGGGCTGCAGGGACGAACCAGGATGGAGGAAGTCCTCTCCAGCAGGGGGTAAGGAGGAGGCCAGAGGGGGCGCAGCTGGACTTGCTAGGAACCCCCAGGCTCCAGTCTGAGCTGCCTGAACCTGGTGGGGCCCAGAGCACCTCAGCCCAGTGCTTCATCCGCTCTGAGGATGAGGGGCTCAGCGTCCATCCTTGAGCTGGATGGACCTCAGCCTGGGAGAGGCCCGACCCAGATGGTGTTGGCCACACACACAGGGTCCCCCTAAACCTGAGGACAGCATGGCTCACCAGGCATGGAGCAGGCACGGAAGGGCAGTGAGGGGCTGCAGGGACCAGCTCTTGTGGACAGGCCAGCATCAGCCACATGGCTGGGCAAAGCCCGCCCTCTCTCTGTGCCTCAGTTTCCTCATCTACTAAAACGGAGGTGCACTGGCTGGTTTTGCCCTCCCTCCATCCTGCTCACAGCACCATTTTGCAGATGGGGAAACTGATGCACAGAAAGCTCATATGCCCAGCCACGTTCCACGGCCCCACGAGAGTGCCTGTCAGGTGAGCGTGTGGTGAGCACCTGGCAGGCCGTAGTGCCACCGCAGGTAACCCAGAGCACCAGAAAACACGCGGACAAAGCAGCCAGCTGCGGTGCCTGTCATGGGCCTGGGATGGCGCCACTGTAAAGGGTGGAGGCTCAAACCCACTGCCCTTGGAGACAAAAGTGGGTCTCAGCCACACTGTGGTTCTGAGGCCCAGTTCTGGTGTCCCCAGCTGTGGGGCCTGTGAGGCCTCCACGTGTGTCCCCTGGAAGGAGGTGTCCTGGGGAGGGCCTGGCAGGGAGCCATGAGTATCGGGCCTCAGAGGCCCCAGGGCCTGAGGGGCTGGAGCTGGGAGGGGCGGGCGGGTGGGAGGGTCCATGCTGGAGTCCCCGGCCACGTGCTCTGGGCAGCCTCACTCTCTGGCCTGACTCTCGTGCTGGTGCCTTTAGAACAGAGGACTCACTCTGACGTTCAGTGACGGACACTGAGGGTTCAGCGTCCGTCACTGAGGAGGCCAGAGGCCAGCACAGCCCACTTCTCCTGGCCGGGCCTTCAGGGACCAGATGGCCTTCCTTGGGCCCCCTTCCTCCAGTGGAGATGGGTCCCTCAAGAGTCCTTATTTCTGTTTTTGTGGCATTCCTCATGCGAGTCTGAACAAGCAGCTGTGCTCGGACAAGTCTGAGAGACCAGGCCTGCAGGGACCCCTCCCTCAGGACACAGTGAAATGCTCGTCCCCTGCAGCGTCCAGACAGAAGGCAGCCCCTCCAGCCAGGCCTCCCTCTCGAGGCTGCCTCAGGCTGCCCAGGGCCAGAAAGCTGTGTGGGGCCCCGGGCGCCTGGGATGTCCCAGGGGCCAGACTGGAGCGGACTGGGTGGGACCGTGTGCGTCCTGGGCTGGGCCTGCCTCCTGCCTGGACATGCAGCCCCCACCTGCGGGACAGTGGAGGGCTGTGTGAGGGTCGCAGGGGACGGTGCATTGGCCAGCGTCCTCCCTGAGCGTCACAGTGAGTCCTCTGTTCTAAAGGCGCCAGCACGAGAGTCGGGCCAGAGAGTAAACGCAGGTGTGGTCGGCCCCCACGCTGACCGTCCTCCAAGCCGACGTGAGCAGGTGACCGGGGCCTTTCGTGCTCCCTGTGGTCCTCCTGACGGAGACGGGTCAGCTCTGCCCAGCGGCTGTGGCGCAGGCGTGAGCCGGGCCGCTGCCCGGTCCTTGACTCTGCGCCCGGGACGCAGCGTCCCCCCAGCAACAGCCCTGCTGGCCAGGTCTTGCATGAGCAACATTCCCATCTGAAAGGCTAATTTGTGCAAATGAGTGTTCTGCTCACCTGTACCCAGGAATTCCCGTCCCCACCGCGGAGGCTGCAGACATTCATGTCTGAAAACTTTCCACTGGCAGCTGAGGCCTGCTGGTCCCGCTGGGGGGCCACCTGCTTGTGGTCTGCGAGCCCGGCTCCCACGCCCTGCCTCCATCTCCAGCACCGTCTTTGGGTTTCCGCAACGCCTCAGGGGGTCAGAGCCCTTGGCAGGGAGGTCTGGGCAGAGCTGTCCCGACCACGGGCCTGGCCTCCCCGGCGGGGGCCCTGGGTGTGCTGCTCTCAGGTTCTGCACAGCAGTGGAGGAGGCGGCGGTACGCTCGCAGTCAGTGGTTTGGGGACTCAGATGCCGGTCATTGCCTCTATCTCTGAGACCCTATCAAAGCCCTCACGGGGACCCAACCCTGCTGGTGGAGACCCCCACAAGCTGGACCCCACAGCGTGGGCATGTGGTATTTTTGGTGTGCTTCGTAAAGGGAGAGAGGGTCCCTCTGGTGGCAGTGACAGGCCCCCAGACAGCTGTGGCAAACCAGCCGCTCACGTGCTGCGGATGGTGAAGGACAGCCCTGGGACCCCGCTCCTGGGGGGCAGCCTCTGACTTTGCCGGCATGGTTCCTGGCAGTCCACAGTGGAAGCTAAACAGATGGAGAAGAAAACGAAGTTTGGAAGGAGCCACAGGACACTCTGCAGCACGCCCCGCTCCTCTGCACACAGCTCCCCCCCCCCAGCTCAGGGAGGTGGCCGGGACACAGCCCTGCTGCCCACCGGCCCGGCCCTCACAACCACAGGTGCTCAGGTTCTCAGGCAGCCTGAGGGGGGGTTGGGGAGCAGGCTGTGCCCCCCCCACTGAAGGGGCAAGTCTCCCCCCATGGCCCCTCCGCCTCTGTGCCCCCGCCCCCAGCACCTTTGGGGGAGCTGTAGCCTGGGGCTCACGTCAAGCCTCCAGCTCTGCGTAGACCTGAAGGCTGCCAACCAGACTTCAGCCTTTGCTCACACCTAAGAATATGAATAAAAGGACAAATGCATGAAAAAGTTAACAGCCAATTTTCACAGTTTGTTAGTAAGAGTCCTAAAGTTATTCCCATCAATAAAGCTGACATTCCTTGGAGAAACTCATTGGGATTCTTTTGAGAAGAAATGTTATCAGGAGTGAACATGTTAGCAAGACTGTGTCCACCTCTGTGAACGGGGGTCCCCGAGCACTCAGGCCCTTGGCTTACCGGAGACTGGCATTCTCTCCAGGAGGACAATTTGAATGGCACATCCCCAGGTGGCATTGGTCTCAGAAGCTCCAAAAAATGCCCACTCACACCACACGGCCCTAGACAGAGCCCGGCTGCCCCACTCTCCCTGTCCGCCTATTGTCACCGGCCTCTTGGGGCATGTGTGCTCAGGGCCTAGCCTGATACTGATCGACAGGGGAAGTGGGGCTCTGGGCTGGGCAGGTCACAGCAGGGTTCAGGCCAAGGGGCCTGAGCCCATCTCCAGCAGCCTCCAGGGTTTCCTTTCACACTGATGTGTCAGCTGTGTGTCACTCCCCCTCTGAGCGGTCCAAGGAGCCGGGAACAGGTGGGCATGTCTGGCCCAGGTCATTCCCAAGTTCAGGGACGGGGACCCACATGGCGTCCAGCATGGGGTGTGGAGGAGGATTCTGGGTCCAGCTCAGACCCCGCACGTCTGCGCACCACAGTGGGCGGCCGCTCGGGGAAACGGAGGCTCATCACTATAAACAAGATCTCACCCAAGGCAGGTGGGGGTCTGGGGACTTCAAAGCTTCCGTCTCCTATACCAGGTTCCAGCCAGATGCCTGGGACCTCTGGACCCCTGGCTGGAACGGAGGCCATGGCGGGTGGAGCAGTGGGCAGTGTCCTGGAGGAAGGGGAGGGTCCCCATCCAGGGGGCGAATGCGGACCCAGTGAACATGCCTGATTGATCGCCTGGTTGAGTGACGCCTTCCTTCTTCAATTAAGTCCACAGAGCCAGGGTGGGGGTCTTGGAGGCAGGCGCAGTGACGGCCAGGGCCTCGAGAGCAGGCCCCGAAGCAGCGCCCAGCTCCCGCCTCCCCAGTGACAGGCAGGCACTCCCAGCCAGTGGGCAGCAGCCGTGGACATCGTCACAAGCAGACCCGCCACACGCCCCCTCTGAGCCGATCGGTGCTCTGAACGCTGTGCTTCGCTTCTCGGGGCACAGCTCTGTGGGGTGGGGGGTGAGTACAGAGAGGGCGGCTGCTCAAGGAGCAGGTGGGCCTACCCTGGGCCACCCCCCCAGAGGCTTCTAGGGGGTCAAAGGACCTGGGGGGCTCTGGAGGCTCAGCCAGCAAGCAGCATGGGGTCAGCTGAGAGGGCTGCTGTGTTGTCTTTAGGGGTGAGTGACCCCTCCCAGAGGGTGGGCCTGGCAGGACCAGGAAGGGGACCAAGACAAGTGTCCTGGAAAACAGACACCTCCATAGCTGAGCCAGATGAAAAGGCTCAGCCCAGCGAGCCTGGCTGTGTCCAGCTTGGACACACCCCAGAGCTGCTGGGGCCCTGGGCCTGGGAGGAATCCGAGGACGAGACCTGGATGAGCACTCGAGTGTGCGAAGCCCCAAGGACACCAACAAAAGCTGAATTCTGCATGAGCAGTGACAGGAAACCCAGCTGTGCAAAGCGGCGGGCAGGCCTGGATCCAGAGACCAGGTGAGAACCCGGGTAGGGCGATGCCTCCTGGTCTCTCCTCTCTGCGTCTCCAGGCTGACGGCTCTTGTGCTGTGCTCTGATTTTTATGTTTTGGGGTCCACTTTCCACACATCCACTGACGTCATCTGCTCTTTGCAGACCTCTGCTCGCAGCCCCAGCCGAGCAAGCGAAAGGGAGGTGAGTGTAAGAGGTCCGCGTGGGAAACAACCAAGGCGCAGAGGCCCCAGGGAGCACGACGCAGGCGGAGCGCCGGTCTGCTCTCCTTGGCGCTCAAGCTGAGTGCGCGATGGTGCGGATGCAGCTGAGTCCAGGGCGGGCACGTGGAAGTGACAAGAAGGACCCGCAGCTGATGCTCATGTGAAGAGCAAGCAGGCAACTGCAACGCCCTTAAACGGTACCGCTCGGCCCTTTGTATGTTACTAGTTAAAAATAGACGGTGACTATCAACCTTGTTGGACTTAATGAGAAGGCAAAAAATGCACTTTTAATATAAAGACACAGGTAGGATAGAAGCAAAAGGATGGGGTGTGACACGCCTTACGTGCGTCACACGTAGGAAACGGTGTGGCTACGTGAATAGCAGGGTGGATGTCAGGCGGAAGTGTCGGGAGAGACAGAGAGGCCGTTCTGTGATGAAAAGGAGCCAATGTACCCCAAAATGTAGCCAGTCCGTCAACTCGGCTTAAATCATAGCAAGCAAAGCTAATAGAATAAAATGACAAACAGGGCACCACCAGAGATGACGATTTCAACATCTGTCTCTCAGTGACTGAAGAACACAGAAGATGTGAACAGCACCGCTGTCCGATTTCACTATGCGGACAGATGTGGACGCCTCCATCCAAGAACCACAGAAGACAGGCTCTCACCAAGAGCACTTGGGGTTCTCCCCAAAGTGGCCCAGATTCGAAATCACAAAGCACGTTGAACAAAGGGAAAAGGCTGAAAGGTTGAAATCCTACCAAACATGTCCTCAGGCCGTGGAGGGATTATCTTCACTCTCAATGACAGAAAGGTAGAAAAATCTCCAAATGTTTGGAAATTAAGCAACTGCCACCTAAGCAACCCCCTTCTGAGTAACATATGTCAAGGAAGAAACCACAATAGAAACCAGAAAATGTTTTGAACCAAGTAAGGAAAGTACAACATGTGATAACCACTGGAGTGCACAAAAGTGGTTAATCAGAGGGGACTTCATAGCTTTTTGAAAAAGTCATATACTAAAAAAAGAGAAACGCTGAAAATCAGTGATAGAAGCTTCCAGTTCAAGAAGCTAGAAAAAGAACATCAAAATAAAAGTAAAGAAAGTAGAAGGAAAAAAAGCATTTAAAATTCTGTGAGAGAGGACAGTGGAGAAAATCAGATCAGTATCTGATTCTGTGAAAAGGTTACTAAAAAAGCTAGTAAACCTCCAGCAACACTGATCGTTAAAAAGAGCAAACACAGAAGTTACCAACATGAGGAATAAAAAGGGAAGCAGCAAAGTACATTATGAATTTTACATCAATAAACACGAAATTTTCGATGAAATGGGCAAATTCCTTGAAAATATAATTTACCAAAATAAGCACAAAAGAATAAAAGTCTGAATAGTGTCATATTTATTAAAGAAATTAAATCCGTAATTTAAAATCTTCCCACCTAGAAAACAGTAGACCCAGCAGGCACTTAGGAGAGATCGCCCCTCATAGCATCTGGCATGTACTTGGTTAGATTTTTTTCCCTAGGTGTTTGATGGTTTTTGATGCTATGCAAATATTTTAAAATTAACTTTCATTTTCTAAAATGTCTGTTGCAGTGTATAGAAAGGGAACTGATATTGGAATATTGGTTTTGTAGCCGGCAGCCTTGTTGACCTGTCTTCATAATTCTAATACTGTGCATAGCCTTTGGGACGTTACATGTAGGTGACAACGTCACATGCTAAGAAACACCGTTTTGTCCTTTCTTTTCACATGTTGACAGCTTTGCCTTCTTTCTGCCCGGTGGGCGTGGCAACATCAGTGACGGTGGCCCAGTGGTCACAAGGCTGTCACCAGTGTATGTGACCCCATTTGTCAGGTTAAGGAAACTTGCTTCTCTTCTAGGCTTGCTAAGAGTTTTCCTTCCTGCACTCTTTGTCACGCGCAGAGTTTTAATTTTCCCAAAGGATCTTCGTGCCTCTGTGGAGACGTCATCAAGCTTTCTTCTCTCACCTGCAGGGTGGGGTGGGGCGGGTGATGACTCGCAGGACACCTCTGCTGAGCTCGGCTCCTGGCCTGGTACCTTCTCTGTACTTTGCAGGATTCAGCTGGCGCCTTGTGTTTAGGATGGTTCCGGTTTTGTTGGTGACAGGACTGGTTTCTCCGCCTAGTGGCAGGCCTGGTGGGGGGTGGGGGGCGGTGTGAGAGGGACATTGCTGGTCTCCAGCCTCCCCAGTCCCCAGGCTTTTATGGACACTCAGTGAGGAGCTGGGGTGGGTCTGTGCTGACCATGAGCACGGGTGGGGGTGACTGCGCAGGTGGGTCTCAGGGGTGTTTCCTGGAACGGGGTCACAGCTTGGGGACATCAGGGAGCACAGCCTGTGGTAGGAGTCCCTCCCAGGACGAGCGTCTTGCCTCCAGAAAGGAGAGGGGAGCTGAGTCCTTATGGAGAAGGGGGTGTGGCCCTGAGAACAGGGTTCCCACTGAGGAGTGTGGCGAGGGTCAGCAGGGAGTCACGGGGTGGGAGTCAGGAGGCGTTAGCTCAGTGAAACTGGGGAGTCCTATTTCAAAAGTTCCCCAGCATCCCCAAAGGTGAGGTAGAGGGGATACCAAGCCAGGAATGTGGGGGTCTGGGCAGGCCCAATACCCTCCAGGACCTCGACCTTGTCCAGGAACATACCCCCATGCCAGCACCCTGCAGTCAGAGGGTATCCAGTGTGACTGTAAATGCAGGCCAGTTGGCACATCCTGGGGACACTGTGGCCAAGGTGGCAACGTTGGAGATGTCACTTGGCCTGAGAGCCAGCTTTCCTGGGTGCCCCTCACCTGCATGCTGGCCCAGGGCTGGAGGGGCTCCAGGCTCACCTGAGACCCAGCGGCACTACAGGCTGACCAGGCACTCATAGTTTGTTCTAAGAAATGCAATTGTATCCTAGCAAGCAAATAAGGGACAGCAACATGCATGGTGGCGACCGTAGTCAGCTCCCAGAGGGCCCAGTGTCTAAGTCACACATTACATTGCAGGCTCTCAGCCAGAATCACCAGCTGGGAGCATATACAAGATCAGACAATTAAGTTCGCAAACTCATCCTAGAAAAACTGCTACGTACCTCATTGCTGAATACCACATGGTCCACCTTTGAAGCACTCCCTTTGGGAAGCTATGCACCGATGCCAGTGCTTAGTCCACCCTTCAAAGCAATTTTGGAACCCTTTTTCTAGAATGGCCGTCAGAGCTGTCACCGTATTACCCTTGATGTCCTGAATGTCATCAAAATGTCTTCCTTTCAATATTTCCTTTATCTTCAGGTAAAGAAAGAAGTCATTGGGGGCCAGATCAGATGAGTAGGGAGGGTGTTCCAATACAGTTATTTGTTTCCTGGCTAAAAGCTCCCTCACAGACAGTGTCATGTGAGCTGGTGCACTGTTGTGATACAACAGCCATGAACTGTTGGCTGAAAGTTCAGGTCGTCTAACTTTTTCATGCAGGCTTTTTTCAGCACTTCCAAATAGTAAACTTGGTGAGCTATTTGTCCAGTTGGTACAAATTCAGAATGAATAGTCCATCTGATATAAAAAAAGGGTTAGCAACATCATTGCAACAAGTTTGTGAACTTAATTGTTGGACCTCTAAACTAGGGTCTTCCCTCTTTAAGAACTAGTGTGTGACCACTTTAGGTTTAAAAATAAACTTTGGGGGTGGGGTGGTGAGTGCCTGTGTGTGCAGCCTTACATATCTTAAAGTCACTTTAAAACTTAGCTTTCATCTCTGTATTGTCAGCAAAAGCATAAATACCGTATTTACCCATGTATAAGGCACACCCTTTTTCGAAAAATGTGGGGTCTAAAAACTGGGTGCATCTTATACAGTGATTGTATGAGCATAAAAACAAGTGCGAAAAAAGTGGGAAATGCAAGTAAAATAAATCTACAACCACTGTACAAGACGCACCCAGTTTTCAGACCCCAAAGTTTTCGAAAAAGGGTGCGTCTTACACATGGGGAAATATGGTAGATTCGAAACCTTTTACCTCTTTATTTCCAAGATATTTTCACAAGCTACGTGAATGAAATTCATAACCCGAAATGACTGTGATGGACCAGATGCGATGTTTTTCACTTTTATTTTCTTAATTTGACGTTTGGATGCTCATGGCAAGCTAGATTGCAGTTCTCTTTGGACTGGTTATTTGCACTATTGTAACATTCTCGAGCCTGCCGTGTGGCGATGGTGTTTCCACATGTGCTGTGGACTGACTGTGTGTCCCTCAGTTCATATGTTGAGGCCCTAGCCCCCACTGTGGCTGCATTTGGGAGGTGATTACGGTTAAGTGAGTTCATAGGGCAGAGCCCGAATCCGATAGGGCCAGTGCCCTTACAAGAAGAGGAAACCGTATCTCCCTCCCTCTCTGCCCTCATGCCTGTGCCCCGAGGAAACGCCACAGGAAGATGGTGGCCGTCCCCAAGGCAGGAAGAGGCTCTCAGCAGCACCCGCACCCTGTCGGAACCTTTACCTTGGATTTGCAGCCTCCAGAACTGTGAGAAAATAGATTTCTGTTGTCTAGGCCCCCTCCCCCTTATGGTGCTTTGCTCTGGCAGCCCAAGCTAAGACAGCATGCGTGCAGGGAAAGCCACACAGCGTGTGTGGTCCCAGCCCAGTGGGGCGGAGTGCAGCACTGCTCAGGCCTGCCTGATGGCGTGTGACTGGGGCAGTTATCAGATCGCCACACACCCTCAGGGCCCTGATGACATCTCCCCACACACACGCCCTGGCCTCTGGCTGCATGTGGCCACACACCTCCAGGGGGCGCCATGCATAATGGTAGCCCTGGGGCACGGGACAGTCAGCCCTGCTTCAAACCGCAGCCCAGCTGGAGGACCCCGGCCATGGGGCTACCCACCCTCTGTGGCTGCGGTCCTCATGGGCACCACAATGGAGAAGTAGGGGTGGCTGGTGTGTTGGGAGGAACGGGGCAGTGCATAACCCCCACCCCCTAGACTGACTTCTGCTCCGTGGGTGGCTAGCAGCGTCACCACCCACTGTTCCCAGGCACAGGCTGAGCAGGCCACCAACCTGGAGCCTTCCAAGCACCCTGGAGCACAGGTGCATTCGCCCTACCTGTACACGCAGAGCCTGCAAACAGCCGCCTCTCACCAGAGCTTGCCTGCCCTGCGTGGTCACAGCATGCTCCAACCATGCCATCACAGGGGCTTGCCTCCTTTCAACGGTCCCTTGTCCTCGGGCAGCCCATGGCCACCTGTGCAGCATGTTGTCGGGTGGCCAGCATCAGCCTTTGCTCTGCACCCGCGCCAGCCCCATGGACAATGCGTCCTCTGCCCCTTGAGCTGCCTCTGGGTCTCAGGAGAAATGCCATCCACTTTTGAGACAGGCTCTGGTGAAAACCCCGAGGGCAGTGTGACCGGAGAGTCACTGGGCATCACAGTACATGCTGTTCTGGGGGCATCAGCCTCCCTGTGGAATGCACGGCACCATCTTCAAAGAGGGTGTTCCTGTAAAGGCTTCCCCCAGGAGCCATGAGGGAGGGACAGAGATGGTGCGTGGGCTGCAGTGAGCTGACCACATGCAGCTGGCTCTGCCTCTGGGACAGGAGGCTGAGAATGGAGCTGGGGACAGAAGCAGGAAAGGCATGGACAGCCGCGCAGGGCCACCCTGGCAGCCACTTGTCAGACTCCCACTGCCAGCTACTATGGGCCAGATCCTGAGCTCTGCTCAGCCCAGCCCGTCCCCTACACTCACGACAAGCCCTGAGACTGGCCTTCCTCCCGCACCAAGGATCCCGGGGTACCACAGGGGCCCTTATAGCTGGAAAGGCCTCCAAGGACCACCAGTGAAGACTGACGCTCTTTGCAGCATCCTCCGAATGGCCCACAGCTTCCCCCGCCATTCAGCCAGGTCGCCCAGTGGAGCATGGTTTGAACTCACTTTCTCTCCCCTCC
Organism: Hipposideros armiger; assembly: GCF_001890085.2. NCBI lineage: Eukaryota > Metazoa > Chordata > Mammalia > Chiroptera > Hipposideridae > Hipposideros > Hipposideros armiger. The sequence continues at coordinate 1,075,380 of NW_017731935.1, forward strand.
ACGGCTAATGACCACCTCCCATCAGTGAGACGCTAGGGCGAGAACCCAAGGAATCAGGTCATCCGGCTCAGCACTCTCCCCGCACCCCCGAGGTCTTGACATGTACTCAGATGTTAGACGATGCATCCATCTGCCCACCCACCCACCTGTCTGTCCGTCGTCCATGCATCCAACCAACGTCTCCTGTGTGCCAGGCACTGTTTCAGGCCCTGGCGATGCAGCCGAGGGTCTTGTGGGCTTTGTGCAGCCCTCCGGGAACACATGTGCCCACGCAGAGGGCAGTGGACAGCACGTCGAGGCAAGGAGGGGTGGGGAGCTGAGATCAGCAGATGGGACGGGACGAGGTGACAAAGGCCTTAGGGAGCGGGGAGCATGGGAGTGGAGGTCCCGGGAAGTGGGGAGCACCTGGCTGGAGTAGTCTTGGAGGAAGTCAGGGAGGGGCCGATAAGAGGGGCCGCCTGACAGGGCAGGTGAGGGGGCGCCGCGGGCAGGGGGCCTTTGCTGCAGCTGCTAGTGGCTGCCTCCCTTGGTACCGCAGGCAGAGCGGACAGGTTCCCTGGGATTGGAAACCGTGGGCGCTGACGGAGAGGTCAGGTACGCCTCCTGCGCTTGGGCTGGATGGCAGACGGGGCTGCGGCTGCAGGATGGGTTTGGGGAGGAAATTAGAGGCATATTTGCATCCTGGAGGCTGAGAGGCCCGGTGAGTCGGGCAGCCCAGTGCAGACACCTCCATCCCCCGCCCCATGTCAATTTGAAGCTGAGCCCTGAAGTAGAAAAGACAATCCTGGCCCTACGGCCCCACTGTGGAGGTCTAGGCAGTGGGGTGAGGGGAAGGGTCGCTCCCGGAAGGGACAGGGGCATCCGAGAGGGCGGGGGTCGGGGAGGGCAGTGACTAGGATTCTGCACCGCCCGAGGCGGGGGAGGACGGGTTCTGGTTCCTGACAAGCTGTTGGCTCCTGCTGCGAGCTGCGGGCAGCGCGGGCGGGAGGCCTGGCGCCTGTCTGGGCCCTCGGGCCGTCCGCACAGCCCCGGGCCGGCGTCTGTGGAGAAGGAGCAGCTTGGGGCAAGTGGCCACAGGCAACTCAGGAGCTGAGCGAGCACCACCAAGGGGCGCCCGAGGCACAGGGCACCCGCCACCCTGCAGCCGTCGGGCCCCCGACGCGGGGCGCTGCGTTCAGCCCCCCCAAGGGAGGCGCTGGCCTGTCGCCCCGCGGCCGCTGGACCTCCCGGCCCGCGCCCTGCAGCTCCAGGCTCCCAGACAGGACGGGCAGCGCGCAGGCCGGCGCGGGAGGCGGACGGAGGAGGCCGCGCGTGGGGGCAGGGAGGGGAGGTCGAGGGGCCGGTCAGGCCCGGGCGGGCGTGCCGAGAGCGCGCAGCGGAGTCTGAGCTCGCGTGTGCGCAGCGGGGGCGGGAAGGCCCCGCCCCGGGGCGGGAGGGGGCGCCGGATTAAAGGCCACCCCGGCGGGCGGGGCCCGGGACAGCAGCCCGCACCCGCAGCGCTGCCGGCTCCGAGCCGCCCGACAGGAGTCCCGCCACCGGCAGGTCCCGCCGCCCGGGCGCAGAGCGTCCCGCCGAGCGCAGCCGGGCTCCCGAGACATGCGCGTCCCGACGCGGCGCTGACAGTGCCGGC
>NW_017731935.1:1077514-1106772 GCF_001890085.2 Hipposideros armiger
GGTCGCCGAGAGCCTCCGACGCCGCGCGCTCCCGGCTCCCGGGGTCCGACGCCGGGGGGGCCCCGCCTGCCGGTCCAGCCCCGCGGACGCCGCGCCGCTCGGGCTCTCGCCGCGTTTTCTGTGGGTCGGGCTCGTGGGCTCCTCAAGGCCCCGCGAGACGCGCTGTCCTTGCCGTCAGCGCGCGAGTGATAGTCTGTTCCCAGCGCAGGAGAAAAACGGTGCCACTCAAAATTAAACGCAGGAAAATCCTATTTTTAGGAGCGATTTTTTCCACTGAGAGTGTTTCTCTTTTTAAAGCCCCAACCTGTCGGATCGCTCCTCTCTGAACTTGCTCCAGCGAGCCAGCAAAGGGGGGTTTCCCGGCGCTCCCGCCAAGGTGATGGGAAGGTCAGCCCCGGAGAGCTGACAGGACCAGGGCTCCGCGCTGGGCTGGGCGGCGGCGGTGCGGGTGTGACGGCACGTGTCACTCACTCGGGAGAGCAGGGGGGTCCCTGACAGCGGGGGCTGAGGACACACTGCCCCCCATAGAACAGTGCGTGGCAGGGACCGGTCACCAAAGCAAAGAGGAAAGGGCCCCTCTGGGGCCTTGGGGGACACTAACGTCCTCCGTCTGGGGCAAGACCTTCGAGGACTCTGGACCTGGGTCGGGGGTGCCGGGCAGAGGCGGCTGGCAGCGCATTCCCCTCTACTTCCTGCTTAGCCTGTGGTCTCCCTGGGGGCCCTCCGCTTTCTGTTTCTTATCTGTGGAACCCTCTGCCTCCTCCCACCTTTGTCCTGGCGTCTGGGCAGCTCCTTGGCCCTGCCTGGCCCGGCACCCGGCTTTCTGGCGGAGGTTGTGATGATAAGAGTACAACGTGAGCGCTAAGAGGCATCTCGTGCGCTGTCTGTGCCGATGGCTCTGCCGTGAGGGCTCACTGATGCTGGCCACGTCCAGTGTGCCATTTACTGGGCTGGTCCAGCCCCAGCCTGGGACTCCTGGTGCCCTGTCGTGATGCTCACGCTGCTCGCCTAAGAGCTGACCCACTTCCGGGGCAGGGCGGGGGGGTCTCTTCCTCTGCCACCTTCTCTTCTGTGAACCCACCATAAGGACGGTGACACATGCAGAATGGACCAGAGACACCGTGGGAGGTTCGGCACGCCTACTGTGAAAAGCAAATGTGCACTTCCTGTCCATCCCCCAGCACAGGCGTGCAGCCCGGCATCTGAGAGTCCAGTGGCAGCCACCAGGGCACCAGCTGGTCAGCCTTGAGTGGTGGGGGGTGGGTCACTGGGAGGGCGGCACTGACCTGGCTTCTTACTCACCCGGGAAGGGCCAAGGCCGGCAAGTCTCCAAGCACACAGGCTGCCCTCAGACGGCCTTCTGGGCAGACGGCCACCCCTCCAGCAGCTCGGCTTCCGGGATGGCGGCCCAGAGTGTGTTCCCTGCTGCCCATTTAATAAGGGCCCCTTTGCCAGCACCGTGTCCCATACGTTGTTGTGGTCCTGGGACTGTTGGTCCCACTCGAGGGGCACGAGGGGTGGGAGCTGTCAGGACAGCTGGAGGAGGATCCCCGAGAGAAGGCCCACAGGGCTGACCAAGTGTCCCCTGGAATGCCCTCCGGCCCTGGGCCAGGCCTCGCCCCAACCCTGCTCACAGTCCTTTGGTATTTGGAGGCTCCCATTATGATGGTGTCGGGGTCCTGCCTGTGAACAGGCAGCACCACAGAGACATCCAGTCTCCCACCTTGGAGACTAAACTGGGGCACTCCTACGCCCAGCCCTCCCCCAACCTGGCCCCCCCACCTCCGTCCCTCCTATTCCCTGGAATCCCCTGCACTGTCCCCAGGTCCCTCCTCATGTCTCATCATAGGCCTCCTGTGACCCCACCTCTTTGCTCCGCCCTCTGGAGTGTCCCCACCCCTTCCTGTCTTGTCCTGTCCCCTTCCCCATCCACCTTGTGGACCCCGCTGTGGGCCTGGGCCTGAGGTTTCCCCAGGCCTCTACCTGCACTGCCCCACACTCAGAACCTCCAGGTCCTGGCCTGGTGCCGGGGTCCCCCACCTCCAGCCCAGGGTTTTCTGAAATGGGGATGACCACCAGGCATCTGCGCATGGACCCCATGCCCCAGCTCTCCACCCCCCAGACTCAAACCCAAAGCTCAGCAAATAAGCTGGAACCCACCCCCTCACATTCAGCCGCACAAACCGGGAGTCGCATGGAGCCTGTCACCTGTCCCAGTGGCCCCGACTCACTCCAGACCAGACCCCGCTGCACTCTGTGGTGCAAAGCAGACCTCTGACCTGGTCTCTGCGGCATTAATCCAAGGGCTCCGCCCTGCACGCAGGCCCCCCACCTCCCCTGAGAGCTCTGCACTTAAAGTCAGGTCCCGACCCAGGGACCAGGCTCCTAACACGTGTCCCAGACCCCTCCCTTCGCAGCTAACCCTGGTGCCCTGTCCTGCGAACGCCCATGACCACCATGCCCAGACCTCCGCCTGGCTGGACCTGAAGGCCACATGGCACTGGGGCCATTTGTGCACAGAGGAGGAACCCCATGTGCCCCTCCCCGACCCCACAGTCCAGGGTTCATGCTTGTTAAACGACTTGGCCTCGTTCATCATTTGAAATGGTCAGGGATCGCCCAGGGGATTTCAGTCTCAAGTTACAGGAACACAAGCGCTGGGCTGCTGTTGGTCTCCAGCGTTTGTTGAGTGTCTCACAGATGGTTCTAAGTTCTCGGTCGTGTAGCCACCTAGTGCTGGAGAGGTCGGGTTTCCTCCAGCCACATGGAACCTCACTGGGGAAATAAGGTGCAGGGGACCCTGAAACACATTTCAAGGTGGCTGCTCACCTCAGGCAGCTGGGACAGAGACAGGCAGAGGGCAGGGTCACAGCTCTATCGAGGTGGCCCAGGGACCTGAGTCCCGCCACTGGAAGCTGCTGCCACATCATACCTTTAGAAGGTGAAGGTGAGAAGCAGGTGTGGTTGCTGTGCCCACAGACGCCTGACAGCCTGCATCTGCCAAGGGCTTGCTGCAAGCTCCCCACCTGTGTGCGCAGGGGCCTCCGGGGGTCCCCTGTTACTATATCTTTAGGAAATTCAGGGGAGAAGGGAGCTGTCCACAGCTCAGGGCCGCCTGGAGACTGAGGTTAAGGATCTTATGTAGTGGGACAGTGTCTGCCCCTGGAGGGGGGGGACCTGGGACATGTGCGTCTTGGGGGGTTCCTACACCATGGTCACTTTGGGTCTTGCACAAAGCCAGGCTTTCTACCCCCAGTACTGTTCTCTCTTTAGGCCTCCCGTGGGGCTGGCGGCTGGCCTGATGCAGAGATGGTGAGGCGGAAGGCATCACTGGGTGGGCCCCACCTGGGGGTGGGGGTCCCAGCAGCTTCTGAAGACAGAGCACAGGAGGTGGCAGGGTGACCAGGGAAGGTGCTCCTGGAGGAAGAGGGAGGCTGGAGTGTTGGAGGGGAGGCCACGCAGCCTGAGCACAGACCCAGGAGGACTGTGATGTCCACCTGGGCGGCGAGGAGTGGTGGGACTCAGACTGTCTCCCTGGCCGCCTGGCAGAGAATGAACAGGAGGGGCACCAGCTGGGAAGCTGGGGTGGGGGCAGTTCTGGGCCAGCTGGGTCCATTTGTCACCAAACACTAGGCCGGGGACACTTCAGAGGCCAGACACAGCTCAGATGTCCAGCTGATGTCCCTGTGGGTCCTGGGTTGAGAGGCGGGCACCCTGTCGGTTCAGTGAGGGGTTAAGACCCTGCCAGCAGGGAGCCCTAGGCCATCTGCAGACCCTGCGCTGGATGGGCTGGAGTCGGCAGGGCAGGGCACGGCTTCCACGTGGGTGACCTGGCGAGACATCTTGTTTGGGGACACACTCTGGAAATAGAGCTCCCTGCACTGAGGGGTGGGGTGAGAGCACCCTAACTTTGGTCCAAGCCCCGGGAAGTCGTGGTTTCACTTTCTGAGCTGGAAGGGCCAATAGTCTATGCACCAAGTCTGCCCTCTCTCCGGAAGGGGGATGGTCCTACGGGGAGAGGGCCCCCAAGCCCCAGCAGAAATGCTGGAGGAAGCCAGGGGCAGACAGGCCACCTGGGCTGGAAGCACGGAGGCTCAGGGTAGCTGTCAGGTGGTCTCTCCACCCTAGCAGCCGTGTGTCCTCTGAGACCTTCATGCCCCCACCCCACGCCCAACGTCCCTGGGGTCTTTGGGGGTGCTCCCCCCTGGTGCGCCACCTCCCTCTTAACCAGCAGGAGCCTGGTCCAGATGGCCCTGGCTGCTGCGAGGACCAGCGGGGGCTTCAGGGTCAGCTGTGCGATATCCGAGAGCCTCTTACCTGCCCTGCACCCCAGGAAGCTGCAGACATGCGGACATGGAAGCTCCTTTCCCAGCTGTGCTGCAGGATGCACAGCCCTGGGGTCACACCCTCCTCTGTCCAATGTGTTCGAAGGTGCCTATCAACCCAGACTCTGATCCATCGTCAGGCCCCATGTTCCAGCACCCCAACTCCTGTCACTCCCAAAGCCCTCTCACAGGGACTTTGCGCTTGGCCTGACCCCAGCCCTTGTGGGATGAGGGGGAGCACGGACCCTGGGCGCTGGAACCCCCGGGCACTCCACCCACCGCCTGTATTATCTTACCCAGGGCATTCGGGGCCTGGGCCACTGGCTGTGTGGCTTCTGCCCAAACCCCCTTTCTAATGGTGGGTCTCCCTTAGGCGCAGCCATCGGGCCCTGGGTGCCTGGCCTGAGCTGTGCTCCAGGCCGTGGGGGAAGCCCGGAGCGTGGTTACCTCCTAGGGCTAGTTTCACGTGCTCTGGTTTAGGCTGGGAGCCCCTGTTGCTGCACCCGACGTCTGTCCCACGCTTTCCTGTGGGCTCCTGGGCACCTCCTCCGTGTTCTCCTCCCCACACCCACCGAATTACCCTTAGTCCCCTGGAGGCGATGTGGGAGGATGGCCTCGAAGGGCAGGGTGTCCAGCAAGAGTTCCCAGGGGGCTGTGTCTTCCCAACTTCTCAAGAGTAGACAAGCCAGCGGGCCCTAGTGGGTCCCAGTCCTGACAGGACAGATGGCGTCGGTGGGCCTGCAGTGAGGACCTGCCGTCCAAGGCCTGGACCGAGCACTCTCGCAGGAGCGTGTGTGGAAGGGAGGGCTCCGTGCTGGAGGTGTAAAGTCTGCTCCAGGGAGAATCAGCCCCCGGCTGTAAAACAACCCGTGAGCATTGGGAGCTGAGACTCTGTGTTGGAATCTCCCGAGGACGGGGGGCGAAGGTCAGAAGTGACAGCGCCCAGTCCTGCCTGGGGTGCAGAAGGAACTCCCCAGGAGCCTTCCACCTGGGCCAGCTCCCCATAGGAGAGTTTAGGACGAAGCACCACCTGCTCCCAGCATCCCAGCCCCGAGTGGAGTCTGGACCCTGTCAGCCTGCGCGGGCAGCCTGCACGGCTCTGAACGCAGGCGCGTGCTGCCGTCTCCCAGCTCTGCCTCACACTGTTTCTTCACAGACATGTGAGCCCCACCCCACACCCAGCTCCCAGTGGGCGGAGGTGGGCTTTCCCTGTTTCACATGCTCCCCAGGTGCGTTTACAGTTGGGGTCTCCCAGTGTCTGAGGCCGAGTCCCTTTCAGCCACGAGTTTTACTTGAGCTGTGCACCTGAAGGGGCGGAGTGCTCAGTGTGCTGGACGAGGCCGGCCAAGGTCAGGACCGGCCCTCCTGGGCTCCTGTACCCCCCGGCCCCAGCAGGTGCTTGGAGCGTCTGTCAGAGAAGGAGCCCCCCACCCCCAGCTGTGCCCTGTGGGGCTGCACTGGGCTCGGAGTCTGGCAGCTGGCGTCTCGGGTGCTGGATCTCAGGCCCCAGGCCTTAGGGTGCCAGGTGTTGGACAGTGGGTCTAAGCAGAGCCCACTTCCCCCCCTCTGCACTGCAGCCCAGAGTGGGTGGCCTCCTGCCTGAGCCTTGGTGGACACAGCAGGGTCCCTGTCCCCTGCACTGGGTCAAGCTGCCAGGCGGCCAGGTGCTCTCCTGGCCTGAGCGTCAGAGCAGTCCCATGTCTGCTTCCCTGGGGATGGTCTCTGCCCCCACCCGTGCCTGCACCTTTGCTGACACCTGCCCTGCCCTCTGACCTCACGCACTTCCGCAGTCCCTATCTCTTCCTACCTTTGTCTTCTATCTCCTCCCACCTCAGGGCTGGAGAGAGAGCAGTGCTGCGTGAGCCCAGCTGCCTGCAATGCCTATCGCACTTGGGGACGGTGAGCTCGGGGGGCCTGCTGGCCTCCCACCCACCCCCGCTGAGGCCCTGCTCCGCAGGGCTTCCCCTGGCTCAAGCTGAAGCCTAGACTACACACACACACACACACACACACACCACAACACACACAGACACACACACCACACACCGCACACCGCACCCCAGTCAGGCAGGCCGCCAGGATGCTGAGCCCCACCTGCCTGGGATCCCTGCTGCCCCGCCTCTTCTGAGCTCAGAACCCTGCAGCCCCGAACCCCAGCTCCTGAGGACATCTCCTCAAGTAGGTCAGGCTGCAGAGGCAGGGACTATGTGTGTCCCTGCTGTGTCCCCAGAGCCTGAGCCCCTCCGCCCCTGGCCGTGCTCACGTGGTGCAATAGGTGATGGTGAATGCCTGTGAGTTTCCTGCAAACCCTACATGCTGGGCCTGGGGAGAGGTTCCCAAGCTCCTTGGCTGCATTCTTTCCCCAAGTTGCCACACACCCTCCTGTGAGCTGAGCGGCACACCCGATGACAAGCGACGCCAGAGTCAGCTCAGAGGCCGTGGGCGTTGGGGCGTGGGGTGGGGAGCAGCAGTGCCCCGTACAGTCCTGCCTGGGTGGGCCGGGAGCCTGGGGTGCACCAGCTCGCCTGAGCTAGCCTAGAGCCCCGTCCACCGCAAGCTGAAGCCTTTCTTCTGCCTTGTTCACCCCCGTCGGCGTTCCGGAACAAGTCCGCCAGGGCCCAACATGCAGGCCTCCGTGCACAGACACGGCACAGGTCCTGACTCACGCACCCTCCTGGGACGCGGCCTGGAGCCGGGGCCCCGGGCGGGTCGATACCCCCAGCACAGCGACCACTCTTCTGGGCTTGAATGGTTTCATTTACCAACGCGACTTAAAGGCCCGATTTTTCAGCAGCCACAGTTGTGGTACCAGGAGAGCGCTCGCTTGTGCGACACTAACGATTTAACTAACAGTGCCACCACCTGTCTGGCACTGCTGCAAGCCACAGGAGGCAGCTTCTGACAGCAGACCCAGGCCTCCTCTGGAGGGTGGCGTTCCTGCGAGCCGTCAGATATGTCAGACGGACAGATATGATCATGCCACGGGACAATGGCATTAAATGTGACTGTGAACAGATGACGGGAGGAGGGAGGCCTGTGGCTGAGGGGAAAAGCATTTTCCAGGGCGGGACAGGCAGTGCAAAGGCACAGGTGGTGTGTGAGGAACAGCTGGTGGAACCAGCCAGGGGGAGGTGGGAGGTGAGGTCACGGGGCTCCTGAGCCGACGCGCACTGACCCCATGCGAGGAACAAGACCCTAGGGGGGGCCGAGGACCGCTCAGACCCGTCACCCTGTCACCCCGTCAGCTGGGCCGCCGGTGTGGCTTGGAATGTTGGCAAGAACCCTCTGTGTTTATGAGACTCTCCCCATTGACATGTTCAGATAACCAGGCTGAGAAGCACGTGTGTGCACGGCCTCCCTTGGGCCTCTGAAAGCCCCACCGGGCATCCCAGGAGGGCACGGGGCTGGGAGGCAGGGTGGAGGCATGGCGTCCAGCTCTGTGGGACCTGCCCGCCAGCAGGGGTGACGCTGGCACATGCTGACTGCTGACACGGACAGGGCTGCGGGTCCCCACGGCGAACCCTGGGCAGTGCCGGTGTGGCCGGGCTGCAGGGCAAGCTCATTTGGCTCGATTGTAGAAAGAGGTGAGAGCCCATGGTTTACTGGGTGAGGGATCAGATGGTGGCCAGGCTCCCATCTGGGGGGCCGTCAAAGTGGGCCTCAGAGAAAGGGAGGGGGCCAGGCTGAGCGAGAGGGGAGGGGGTGGAACGCCCAGGCTCCCGTGCGTGGTTGGGGCCCTACGATGGAGAATGGAGGCATGGGGGGGGCAGGTTGTCTCCCTGGCACCTCCCCACAGAGCACTCTGCTTCAGGCACAGACGCGGCCCTGCAGGCAGACCAGTACCCGCTCCAGGGAGGTGTCCTGTGAGCCGCCCTCGCCAGACCTCCAGCCACAGGGGGCACAGGCAGACCAGCTCCCTCTGGGGCCCCGCAGGGTGCTCAGGGTGAGGAGCAGGGCTGGGGGAGGGCCCGGCCCGGCCCCATTTCTTCCCTCCCTGGAGCTCACCACCACCTGCCGAGCTGTCATGCCAAAGTCCGAGTTGAGTTCAGCTGAAAGGGTTCTTGCAAGAGCCGGATGGGAGCTGCAAGTGGCTGCTTCCAACAGCTTTTGGGGCAGAATGTGGACACCACACCCTCAGAGTGGCTGTTTCTTTTTGGGTTTAGCAAGCCCTAGATTTGGGGTGCAGCGAGCATGGGGCTGGGACCTGCCCCACACTTTCCTTTGGGAGTTGGACCCCACATGCTAGGCGCTCAGCACAGGTCACCCCCAGCCCCCACAGCTCACTAGATGCGGACCTGAGTGGGGCAGCACCGCCAGCGAGGCCACTGTGGGCATTGCCGTGTGCATGTCTGCGTGTGGCTGTGTGTGTGCTCGCACGTGCGTGTGTGAGCTGGTTCCTGTGGGCTCGTGGGCTTTAGCCTGTGGCACGAAGACCTTCTCCCCGTGTGGCCATGGGAGCTGGGCCTGGGTTTGAATCCTGGCTCTGTCACTCAACCCCTCATTTACCTCTCCGCGGGGTCAGCAAAGAGGGGTGATATATGTGCAAGGACAGACATGGCAGGCGCCAGGTGATATCCACTTACCTATTGAGTTACTGTCACCCCCACACATATCTGACAGGGTGTTGGCATGGTGGCTGTTGAACCGTGACCCCAATGGGAAAAGCTGGGCTCCCAGGGGAGTGGGCTGGGGCAGGGCGTGGGGTGGGGAAAGGGCTGAAGCCACTCCTTCGCTGCCCCTTGGAGGCTTGGCCCACTGAGAGTGTGTCACAGGGTCACAGAGGCCTTTCCAGCGTGAGAAGCCACTAGGCACCCCAGGACAGGGCCCCGGAGCAGACCTGGGAACAGCGTGCCTGACAGCCGTGCGGCCTACGGGCCTCAGCCCCCTGTTCCTTCCCAAAGGCCAACCCGGACACCAGGCTCCCCGAAGGCAGCTGGTGTCACCCTTGTGTGGTGACAGCAGTAGCCAGTGACTGAGGACAGTATGCCAGAGAGTGCACATCCAAGAAGCAAGACCACAAGTGGGACTGCCGCCCCTTCCGTATCCTGAGCAGCAAAACCTTTATCCTGCTCCTTCAGCCAAGAACTGGTCACCATCCCCTGCAAGCACCACCCAGACGATAGCTTCATGGAACACGAGGGCTCTCCACGGCCTCGCACGCCCTGGGTCCGGCCTGGTCTGTTGCTGCCTCTGAGAGGACTCATGGCCTTGTCTGAGGGCAGGCTGCTGTCCCCTCTGGGCCTCGGCCTCCACCGCGGAGACGTGGCCAGCAGCCACATCTCTCGGGTGTGGCTGTGAGGGTGGACTCAAGCAGGCGAGCGAATGCATGGAAAGTGAAAGGTGCCTGGTGGAGTTTCTGTGAACGTCGTCATTACCCTGCACAGTGAGTGCCCAGCACATAACAAGAGATCAACAAACAACAGTCGAATAAAACACGAAAATGCCAAGACAGTCACACAGTAGCGACAGACACCCACATCCAAGGTGGCTCCCACGCACCCAGCAAAAGCAGGGGCCAGTGTCCTTTGATGCCGGGTAAGGAGGGGACGCAGAAGTCCCGCCACTCTCACACCTGCCACCTGCAGCCGCCTGGTCCTCGCCTGTCCTTGGGGTGAGAACGGTTTTGTGGCCTCATCCTGGTGGGTGCTGGCTTCTGCACACTGAGCCCCCAGCTGCAGGAGTTACTTCATGGAGCTGGCCAGGCAGCTGAGGAGTGGACTGCCCTGCGGCAGGTGCTGGCCTCACACCTCGCTGCTGGTTTACCTTTTCTCCTGCCTGGTACAGCAGTGCTGGGTTTGGCTGGTGATCTCCAGTGCAGTGTGGTGAGGATGGGGGGTGGGGGGGGCACTGTGACTGCCGTTCAAAAATGTCACTAGTGAACAGAGCAGGCCCAGGGGTCAGCATTGCGATGGGGCCTCTGGACACTGTCACCACGTGCAGGTGTTGGCAGGTCCAAGCACTGCCCCCTCGCTATACACCCCCCCACCCCCCCACAGCGTACCTCTGGAGAGAAACTGGAAAAGGAAAGCAGTGTTAAGTTTCTGAGAAGGCCCAGGTTTGTCAAAATCCTTTACTCATTAACTCAGTAATGCTGAGACCGTTCTGACGGCTGAGGCGCCCTCAGCCCCGGGTCAGCTGAGCCTTACCCCATGCCCTGCGTTTCGGGGCCTTGGGGCCCGAGAGGAGGAGTGTGTCCTGGCCCAGCACTGCCTCTGGCTTACCGGGGTGCCCCCACGGGAGGCACTGGCAGGTGGAGGACGGGCACACATGGCCGGCCTCCCGGGGACAGGACAAGCTTTCTCCAGACCAGAGAAGCCACTCCAACCTCCTAACCACCAGCTTGGCGTCAGGAAGGCCCCCCACCCCCAGCCGGTGCTCTAGGCCCCCCTGTGTTGTCCTCCACCTGGCACAGGGGTAGGGAGATCAAGGGGGGTGTTCTCTGCACTCCGCCTCCCCCAGGACCCCCGCCGGCTTGCCCATGTGAGGGCACCCCCACTGGGCTTTTCTTCTCTAATGCTGGTCTCACGATCTGAAGATCAGTTTCGGTGTCGATGAGCTGAGTGGGAGTGAGAAAGTCTGCCCGAGAGCAGAGTGGCTGCCTGAGCCAGTGCTGGCATGTCACTAAGTATGTCCTGTGTCGTCTGTAAGCCTGACCCGTGCTCGTGGCCTGTGGCCGGCACAGAACCCAGCAGAATCTGTCAGGTAGACCCGATGTGGCAGTCACGCCTGCTCCCAGGAAGGCCGGCTGGCCTGACCCACGCGTGTGGCGGCCACCATCAGGGGAAGAGGCGCTGAGGGCAGCAGCCCTCGAGCTGCGTGGAGCCATCGTACCAGCTCAGCTGCCTGCAGGAGCCCGCAGGACCGGCCTCAATCCACGCTGCCAGGCCCCAGTGCCTGATTCTGGGACGTTAAACAAGACCCTCACCCCTGGAAGAAGGTTCCCCTGCTTCATAATGTGCCCCCTGAGCCGGCACCCAAAGCCCGCATCAAGGGGAGCAGGGGAGGGTCTGGGCTCCTTGCACAGCCTGGCCCTGCGTACACCCTCCTGCCGTGAGAGCCGCTCGGGTAGCCCACGCCTGTGCATGTGTGCGTGGTGGGGGCCTGCACGTGTGTGGTGGGGCCATGTGCGTGTCCTGGTGAAGGTGTGTGGGGTAAGAGACCCCTTCTTCCTGTTGCGTGGCCGAAAGCTAAAGCTGAAGAAATTAAATGAGAGCTTCCCCCTTCCGTGTTTTACGGGCCTGAGGAAAAAGCCCTCAATGCACCCTCCTTGCAGGAATCTGGTTCCGTCTTTGACTATCATCTTACGATGAGGAAACCAAGTCTCAGAGGGATAAAATACTAATAACTTGTAAGTGGCAAGACCGGTCCCTCTTGTAGAAAGCTGTGCGGTGTGCAGAAACGTGACTCTGATCCCCTGCAGGTGCTGCTCCGTGGGGGCCCCTGCGGTGGGAGCTGGGGGGCAGCTCCCAGCTAGGCCACTCAGCAGGGCCTGCCCTCGCCCCCTAGCCTCCTGTATTTGGGGCAAACAGTGGTTCCTGGGGGCACAAAAGCTGCCCCCATGAGGGCGTGTCGGCTCTGCTTTTGCCTCCGGAAGCGTGCATCTCGGTGGAGCTTTTCTCGAGACCCGGTGCCGTGCGGGGCCCCAGGGTTGGCAGCACCTCATGGTCCTCCCACCTTGGGGAGCCCTTTGTCCTCCGGCTGCGCTGCGTCAGTATCACTAATCAATAGTGCCATCACTTCCTACTGTTCTATGGCCTGTGACAAAGTCCTGGCCTTGGGGGACGGTGCTCGGAGCACCCTGATAGTGGTGACCATGTGACACGGTGGTCACATAAACAGGCGCAGGCTCATTTACAACACCTTGGGATGTCACCCACATGTAGTATCTGCAGGAAAGATGTCCTCGGAGGAAGTGGCCTCGCTGGACTTTTTCACATGAAGGTGTAAAGGTCAGTGAGATCTAAACTTGCTCCCCTTCAGGGCACCTGTTTGCAAAATCCTCGTAGCCTTTTCGGGGTCCCTGTGTCCCCCAGCCTCACTCCAAAGTGAGATGACTGCATCTTTGCTTCAGTGGGTCTCACAATGAACTTGATCGGTGCAGCCCGTCTCCAAACCTCCAGCCACCACAACCCCAATCGAGGACATGTTTGTCCTCTCACAATGGGCTTCCCCTGATGTAATTAACCTTTTATGTTCTTGAAACTTAACAGCCATGAACAAGAACACCCTCTGGTTTGTCCAGCCCTGGGGGCCTCAGCTTCCTCACTGTGGGACAGCGTCACCCGTCCACGCCCTTCCACGGCCTTTTCACCATCTTTTGTGGGGAACGCGCATTCGCATGGTGCTGGCCCAGATCTGTGTGACTCTGACGTGACACCCTCAGTTCCACCTGCCTTCTCTGCTTTTGCCGGTGTGCCTGTCACACTGGGGCGCAATGAACCATTTGGCGAATGAGGTCCCAGTGACCCGATCACCAGGTGCCTACCGCAGTCGTGCCCTTTGTGTCATTCAGTCTGTGCCGTGGCCTCTGCGTAGGCTCTGCCCGCCCTCTCCTGAGGTCCTAGTGGACCCCGGCCCCAACCTGGCTCACCCCAACTCCATGTGCCACTTTTAGGCCCCTCCTCCACCCACACTTCCCTGCCCGGGACCCTCTGCTTATCTCACACCTGTGTCAGCTTCACTTGAAGGTAGATGAGTAGAAATCATCCAATCTGAAGCACTTCCCTAATCTATACATTTATATCTTTCACTAAATTGGGGCACTCGGCCATTATTTCTCCAGGTTTTTTTCTTCCCCAGCCTTCTCTCCTCTCCTCCTGGGACTCCAGTTACTCACAGATGGACCTTTTGATATTGTCCCACAGGTCACTGAGGCCTTTCATTTTGCAATCTGCCTTCTCCTCGTTGGGATTGAATGATTTCTAGCTGCTGATCTTCAAGCTCACTATCTCTTCTGTCCTTAGTCTGCTGTTAAGCCTAGCCGTTGGATTTTTCATTCAGATGTTGAATTCTTCATTTGTAGAACTTCCGTTTGGTTCTTTTAGGTATCTTCAATCTCAGGGGTCAGCTGCCTACAACCCATGGGTTGGTCACCCATTTTTGTAAATAAAGCTTTACTGGAATACAGCCGTGACCGTCTGTTTATGTATGCTGTGGCTGTTTTCATGCTAAATGGCAGAGCTGAGTAGTTGCAAAACAGACTGTGTAGCCCACAAGCCTAAATGATTTACTACCTAGTGCTCTTTTTCTGTTTTTACGTATCCTCCTCCCCCTCCCCTTGGGCACCCATCAGCTTGTTCTCTATATAGATAGGTCTGTTTCTGTTTTGCTTTGCTTATTCATTTGTTTGTTTTTAAATTTTTTTTTAACTGGGGGATTGGGGGAGGAGAACAGTATTGGGGAATTGGGGATGGGGACCAGCCAAGTGGTTCTTCAGTCTTAGTTGTGGAGGGTGCCAGTCGCCATATGGCTGCCCGTCAACAGCTTGTGGCCTCTAAGCTCAAGGTGCTGAATTCAGTCTTAGCTGTGGGCGGGCATAGCCCACCATCGAACAGGCAGTCTTGTTGTTAAGAGCACGTGCTCTCACCAGCTGAGCCATCCTGCCACTGTTGGCAGCTCAGCTGTAGCTCAGCTTGGGTGCAGTGTCACTGACCCATGTGGGAATCGAACCGATGTCTGTATTGCTCAAAGCATGTGCTCTTAGCTAACTCTTAACCAACTGAGCCACTCGGCCGGCCCTGTTTTTGGTTTTTTTAAAGATTGCATATATAAATGAGATCACACGGTATTAGTCTTTCTCTGTCTGACTTATTTCACTTAGCTTAATATATATCTCCAGATCTATTCATGTTGTTGCAAATGGTAAGATTTTATTCTTTTTTATAGCTGAGTAATACTCCATTGTATATATTATATGGACCACCTCTTCTTTATCCAGTCGTCTATCCATGGGCACTTAGGTTGCCTCCATATCTTGGCTACTGTAAATAACGCTGCAGTGAACATAGGGGTGTATGTATCTTTTCAAATTAGTGTTTTTGATTTCTTTGATAAATACCCAGGAGTGTAATTGCTGGGTCATAAGGTAGTTAGTTCTATTTTCAATTTTTTGAGGACCCTCCATACTGTTTTCCATAGTGGCTGCACCAGTTTGCAATCCCACCAACAGTGCACGAAGGTTCCCTTTTCTCCTCATCCTCACCAACATTTGTTGTTTGTTGATTTATTGATGATGGCCATTCTGACTGGAGTGAGGTGGTATCTCATTGTGGCTTTTTGTTTTTTTGTTTTTGCATTTCTCTGATGATTAGTGACATTGAGCATCTTTTCATATGTCTGTTGGCCATCTGTATGTCCTCATTGGAGAAGTGTCTATTCATATCCTCTGTCCATTTGTTAATTGGATTGTTTGTTTTTTTAGTGTTGAGTTGTATGAGTTCTTTATGAATTTTGGATATTAACCCCTTATCGGATGTATCATTGGCGAATATCTTCTCCCGTTCAGTAGGCTCTCTTTTCGTTTTGTTGTGCAGAAACTTTAGTTTGATGAAGTTCCATTTGTTTATTTTTTTCTTTTGTTTCCCTTGCCCGAGGAGACATATCTAAAAACATATTGTAAAGAGTGATGTTAAGAGTTTACTGCATATGGGAGCCAACCGAGTGGCTCAGTTGGTTAAAAGTTAGCCTACGAGCACAAGCTCTGAGCAACAGGGACATCGGTTCGATTCCTACATGGGCTGGTGACACTGTGCCCGAGCTGAGCTGCCGTTGAGCTGCCAACAGGTGGCAGGATGGCTCGGCTGATGAGAGCACGTGCTCCTAACAACCAGACTGCCTGTTCGATGGTGGGAAACGCCTGCCCGCAACTAAGACTGAATGTGGCACCTTGAGCTGAGCTGCCGCCCGGATGGCTCAATGGATAGAGCATGCACTCTTAACAATAAGGCTGCCGGGTTTGACTCCCACATGGGATGGTGGCTACGCCCACCCGCAACTAAGATCGTAATACAGCACCTTGAGCTTAGAGACCACAAGCTGCCAATGGGCATCCAGATGGCAACTGGCACCCTCCACAATGAAGATTGAAGAAAAACAACTTGGCGGGTCCCCCTCCCCAATTTCCCAATGCTGTTCCCCTCCCCCAATTTTCAAATTTAAAAAAAAAGTTTACTGCCTATGTTTTATTCTAGGAGTTTTGTGGTTTCAGGTCTTACATTTAAATCCTGGTTTAGTGATGAACTTCTTTAGCTTTTTCTTGTCTGAAAACACCTTCTGCAAAAATATTTACAGGAGATGCTGTGACAGGTAAAGGAAAGTGATACCGAGGGTATAGAAATAATTCAAAGTAGCAACGTCAATGATTCCAATGTGTTCTCCAAAGAAGACAGTCCCTGGAGGGACCTTAGCACTTCAGGCCTTGGCACCGCCTTTTCACGTAGCTCAGAGGACTGCCTGAGCTCGTCACGGTTGTGACCAAGGGAGGCAGGGTCTTCTTGTGTGTGGGACGTGAGGGGCACAGTGCAGACCGAAGGCTGTGGCCGGCCCCAGAGAGGCCCAAACTTCCTCTGTCCTCACGTCTGTCACTCACGATGGTTCAGAATTGCAGAATTTGCTGCTTCTCTAGGAGGACACTAACAATTTTCCTTTTTTAATTTAAAAGTTGACAAAGTTTGCCTGAGTTTTGTAAACATGTGGTGTTTAAAACATTCTGTCATTTGTGAGCGGCAGGGCCAGCCCTCCAGGCCGCTTAGGACATGGGGCCTCCCACTGCTCGGGTGCCAGTGGCCTGGGAGCACTCACCTGGAACACCTTTGCAGGCAGGAGGCGTGGGCTCAGTTAGATAACATGTGCGACACCATAAGTGCCGTTGCCCCCTGCCCTGGGCTCCACGTTGGCACACTTACTGTGATTCCTCGCAGGTGCTAAGGGAGCTCAGCCAGTGTGTGCTGGTCGGGGGGCTGCTGGGGAGGGCCACGCAGAGCCTGTCCTCATCCTGGAGGAGTGCTGAGGGGACCCCGAACCAGTCTGTGGAGAACGCTGGAGAGTTAATGCTGGGGACCTACGTGCATGAGTGTGTGTGCCTTTGCGTGTGTCTGTGTCTGTGCCCGTGTGTGTGCCTGCGTGTACCTGAGTGTGTAACATTTGAGGTCTGACTCTGACCTGCTCATCCAACTGAGAGCCCTGAGCCCCAGGTGCTTCCTTCCGGTCTCTTCTCTGGGACGTCTCACCATGCGCTCTGGTTACCACGTCTGCAGGGTTCGTTGACCGCGGCTCGCACACGTTAAAGTAAAACCAGAGGATTTACTGTACTGCCGCATTTGCGTGGACTCAGCTGAATCTTGTGGACAGATCCTTGGCGGCGGCAACCACGCCGGGCCTGACCCTGGGTCTCTGCGTGCCGAGGGACATGACACACGTCAGTGATGACCTTCCCGAGCCCCCCGGTGCCTGCTTTGTCCGGGGCCTGCTCCAGAAACAGCTGGCTGGCTGTCCAGTGAACATCGGTCAGAGGGTTTGTAATTAGAACTAAAAGTGTGTTCTTGTCGCAGCCACCCTGTGGCCGTGCCATTTGCGCCTAATTAGCTGAAACTCTCTGGCCGGGCAATCAGTTACCTGTGGGCTTGGAAGCATTTTGTTGCCGTTCCCGGTGGGAGGGACCCACCAGGCCTCACTCAGCTGCCTGGTGGTCTCGTGTCCTCGGCACACTTTGATTTTGTCCTAGACAGACTCCTGTGCCGCCTCCCACAGTTGCTACCACTCAATGCTGTCAGGCCTGGAGGTGTGTCGGTGTTTGCCCAGTCGGAGTTTATGCTGCCGAGGCAGCCTTTGAGGAGCGGAGAGCCAGTGTCACCCTGTGACGCCTCGTCTTAGCTCAGGCACGGCTGCCAGTGTCGGCATACGCAGCTCACGCACATCTGGGACCTGCTCTGCCTGTTACACACAAGCACGGCTGCTCTGCCCTTCCACCTGGAAGGGTCTGGCTTTTCCCCAGCAGATGCGGGAGTTTTGATGCACAAGGTTGCACCAAATGCTTGCTTCCCGGTCGCAGGCACCCTGGTGGGGCGTGCTCCTAGGTGCGGCCCTGGGACAGGCCACGTGTGGACTCCAGGGCTGTGGGTGCTGAGGAGGTGGCCAGGTGACTGCTCACATGTGCCTCCTGGACCCTTGTGCCTTTGGATGTAAAGAGCACCAAGGCTGGAAGGGAACTCAGGATCTCCCCAGTGCCCTTGGCGTCCTGGTGGCCAAGTCCCGCTGAGCACGTGGTCCCTACAGTGCTGAAGGAAATGCTGGGTTCTCTGGTGACAGGGACAGTGGTGGGAGCAGGGTCGAAGCCTGGAGCCCCTCCGCCTGTTGGCTCTGGTTCCCGCCCCACCACCCTGGTGTCCTCCTTGCATGTAACCCCAGAAGACCAAGCTGCCGGGTGGCAGCGGTGACCCAGCCCTTCGATTGGGGGTTGCTGCGGGTCCTTACACAGGCCCCAGCCCGTTGTGAGCAGTTTTTGCAGTCACCTCCAACCCATCGTCCCAGTAAACTATTTTCACAATAACCCTGAGACGTGCGCACTATCACCCTGTCCTAGTGATGTGCGGGCCGTAGCAGGGAGTGTGTGGATGGCAGTGACTCGGGCCCTGACCAAGAACCAAGTTCCTGCCTGTGTCGCAGACCAAGCCACGGTGGCCGGGCCAGCTCTGGTCAGAGAGCCTCAGTACCAGCAGCAGGAGTGGACACCGCAGGGCACTGTGGGCTGGAACTTGGCTTACCGGCTCCTAAAATGCCCATTATGTACTTAATTGCTAAACCGCTAGCAAATTGCCACTTTCAGCCTATCAAGTTTTCAGTTTAATGAGCTCGTTACAATGCAGCCTAACATCTGAAGGGTGGTCATGGGAGATGGGGAACCCTGACCGGTCCCAGGCTGGTGGTACTCGCAAAGAAACCCCACCACCCAGAGAACCCCTAGTTCTGGGTGAAAATGGAGAACCAGGACAATCTCAGACTGCTGCCCTCCCCTCGTCCCCAAGCCAGAAAGAGGCTGTAACCAGAGGCTGACTGTTGAAGTGGAGGAAGAACAGAAGCTACAGGCTGACAAGACACCCCCAATATTGGGGAAAAGAAGGGAACTCGGCGTTGAAACGTGTCCTTGCTACGAGGATGTTCTCAAGAATGAAAAAACCTTCTTCTCACACCCAGACAGAAGAAACGAGCCAAGTGGCCCGCACAGGTGAGGTGAGAAGCAGCTAGCCTGCCCTTCCTCAGAGCCCAAAGATAACAGGCGGCATCTGTGTGACCCCAGGACACAACCCAGCAACACAGGCATCAGGCCCACGTCCGTCCACAAATGTGAGAAGGTGAAACCCAGTTACTCCAGGGAAGAGGAAAAGGTCCCTGTGCGGCCCAGCCTGGGCGCAGCGGGTCGGCCATGGACACTCGGGCTCCAGGGAGCGCTTTCCCTCTGGAACTGGGCAGGTCCTTCAGTTTCACAAGCAGTTTAAAATATTTTCTTTGTTAAATTCAAGTATACTTAAATTGAATATTAAACGTTTATTAGGAAACATGAATAGGAACGGCTTTTTAAAGCATAACACAGAAGTCAGAAGACAGCAAACAAAAGGCCAACACATTTACCCAAAGAAACGTCTGCACTGCACACAGCAAAACAGCCTAAGCAGAGTAAACAGACAGGTGGCTTTGACAGTGAAAATATGCTTGGAGCAGTATGTGGAGAGCAACGTGCGGACAAGAAAAGGCTTGCAGACCCGTGAAGCTGTGAACAGAATAGGAAAGACTGTCTCCCAAAGCTGAAGAGGAACTCAGATAAACCTCCCAAGGACGCTGTTTCTCACCTGCCCGCCCACCCACACCTGCACAACCCCCCCCCCCCAAGGGGACAGGCGTGACAGGCACTTCTATGCAGAAGGACCCAGGTGACGTTTTTACATTAAAATGCGCCCACTCCAGGAACCCACCTTCACCCCACTTCAGACACTGACAGCAAAGGTGCAGAAACAGTCAGCCTGTGTGTGGCCCTGTCCATGTACATGTTTCTTTCTCAGCGACTAAAACGTGCACGTTACTTTCTTTTTGGGTTTTACTCGGGGCAGAGTGTCTGGTCTGCAGCCGACCTGTCTCTCATCCACCCGTTTCCCAAATTAACACATTGAGGACGGGGCATCTAAATATATAGACACAAATCTGCATCACCGGTCCACAATGTGTTAATAAGGTTTTATAGTAACCAGCTACCATACAGGAATGCAGCAAAGGCTTAGCCAAGGCTGCCAGCAAGGACTTGCAGGTCCCCAGGTGCCAGGATTGTGGCTGTTTTCAAAGATGAGCCTCTGCGCACGACCCCCACCCCCACCCCTCCCCCACTGGCCCTGCGTTGTCAGAGGGAAACTCACCGTGACAGATCCGAGGTGAATCTCTCACTGCGGGGAGATGGTGTATAAATGCCTGTGTGCCATGTGACCTGAGCCAGCTCTGGGAACCCCCTCTGCCTGCTCGACAAGGGGTCTTCTAGAGTTCAGAGGTCACTCAGTTCCCCCCAAGCCTGGCCCTGGGCCCAGTGACCTGCGGTGCTGTGTCTTTCAGTCGCTGGATTTCGTCTTCCAAGAGGCCCACAGGCCAATGGGCGCCAAGGACCACCAGCCCCCCAGGGGCCCTGGGAGCTTTGCTGGCTTGGCACCGTCGTGGGGCCCTTACAAGGCAAGAGGGGCTGGGGGTGGGGGGCGGGGAGGTTGCCACAAACACGGTGCCTCCTGGAGCCCAGCAGAACATGCAGAACAACAGAAAACACATGTCGAAAAACGTGGCTCTGCGAGCCTCCAGGGTGGCCCCCAACATGTTGGCTTTGGGGCTCCTGGGAATTCGTGGGGCAGTAAAGGTGCCCATGCCAATGGCCCGACTCAGGACAGAGATGCCGGCCAGGATGGAGTGAGCCAGCCGCAGAGCTGGCCCGGCAGGGCCACTGCCTTTCTAACGCAGCTGCTGGATGCCAAGCCCACTAGGAAACAAGAAAACCATGGACTCAGCCCGCTCTGGACACTAATAAGCCATCAGAGAAGCTCCAGGTGGACACCTGCCCAGCCCTTCCCAGACTCCACGACAGAGAGGCGACAGCTGCTAGAATGCAGAGTCCCTGGGCTGACCCGGGACCTGCGAGCTTGGCTGTGAGGGCCACAACCACAGGGAGGGAAGGCATTGTTGGGCGGTCCCCAGCGTCCCGGGACCCAGGCCGTCCCTCTGTGCCCTTGCCTGCAGCTAGCCCTGGTGCTGCCGAGGACGGGGCTCTTGGACACCGCCGTCTTCTCTTACCCGCGTCATGGCCCCTCCTGAGCCCAGAGAGGACACCGTCCAGGGCCTTGAGCCTGGAAACCCCAGTGAGGCCAAGCCCTCTGGGTGTTGTCCTGCTGAGCAGCCGGGCAGGGCGAAGGACGTCAGGGAACCGGGCCTCCGTGTTCAGAAACAGCCTCCCTCATTCCTGGTGCCACGCGCCACGCCCTGGCGTGCTTTGGCAATCCTCGGCCACGTGGCCTCCATGAGGGCGCCATGGCTCTGCCAGCTTCCTGGGAGGCTCCCCGGGGTGGGGAGTGGAGCTGTGTGTGGATGTCACACGGAAAGACTGACCCTGATCAGAACACAATACGCATGGCAGGCTGCAGGGGGCATGCAGGTGTGGGGGCAGGGACCCCCAGCCGGTCCTCAGAGCGCTGCTGAGACCAGATCTTTCCAGAGCTGAGGGGTCCCTCACAGGTCGCGGGTCGCCTGACACCTGGAAAGGCTGTTCTGGGCCTGTCACTGGGCTTCTCAGCCACATTGGGGTGGGGGCAACAGTGAGGACACAGGACAGGAGACCTCCTTTCGCCCTCGGGGAGCCCCGACAATGACTGTAATTACAAGTGAGGAAACCGGGAGGGGCTGTGGTGCTGGCTCAGCGAGGCCACCTGCCAGCAAGGGTGTGGCCGGATCCGAACCTGCCGACCCACCCTTCAGGCTCCCCGAGAATTTCCCCCAGAGGCGACGGGTCAGTGCAGGGCAGGACCCTCATGGGGTAAAGCCTGTGCTCTGCGGCTGGGGTCCTGGCAGCCCAGGAGACAGCTCACCTCCAGGGTTTCAAAGGCACCTCAATAAACCACTTCAGTGGATGAAAAGTCCATTTTGCCAAATGTTGCCCAAGCGGTCCAGCGCGCTGTCAACATTCCAGCTACCGTATTTCCCCATGTATAAGATGCTCCCATATAAAAGACGCACCTTAATTTTGGGGCCCCAAAATTTGAAAAAAAAATGTATTACATAAAGTTATTGAACCCAAGTTTTATTCATCATAAAATTCATATAACTCATCACTGTCAAAACTCCCAACCATTAGCTTGGCCTCATCTGTGTCTGATGACGAATCACCCAATTGCCCTTTGCTTTTCAATCCATATCTTCAATTTCCTCTCTAAATCTGGCCATTTTGCTGACTTGCCTCTCATGGCCTTCTTCTGTCGTGGCGTTTTCAGTAGGGTTTCTTCTTCCCGTAGCCAGTCTCAGATTGTTTTCTCAGTTGGAGGAGGACCAAACTTACATTCAGCAGCACGATTTCCATTCACTTTTGCAAACTGGATCACTTTTAACTTGAATTCAGCACTGTACGAAAATCTTTTCTGAGCCATTTCTGGGCAGAACGTGGCAAAACGTAACCTACCGTAATATACCGGAAACAAGTGCGAAACACTGAGCGCAAAGACAACAAGCGCGAAAAAGCGGGAAATGCAAGTAAAAAAATCTACAACCACTGTATAAGACGCACCCAGTTTTTAGACCCCACATTTTTCAAAAAAGGGTGCGTCTTATACATGGGGAAATACAGTACTTTGAAATGAGCCTTAACATGGGACTTCTTGTCACTTTTTTTTTAAAGTTTTTTTGGGGGAATTGGGGGAGGGGAACAGTGCTGGGGAATTGGGGGAGGGGAACAGCCAAGTTGTTGTCCTTCAATCTTAGTTGTGGAGGGTGCAGCAAGTTCAGCTCCAAGTCTAGTCGGCGCCGCTCAGCTCAAGGTGCTGTGTTCAATTAGTTGCAGGTGGGCGTAGCCACCATCCCATGCGGGAGTCTAACCAGCAGCCTTGTTGTTAGGAGCACGTGCTCTCACCAGCTGAGCCATCCTGCCACCTGTTGGCGGCTCAGCTCGGGCGCAGCTCACTGGCCCATGTGGGACTCGGACCGGTGACCCTGTTGCTCAGAGCTCGCGCTCTTAACCAGCTGAGCCACTCGGCCGGCTCTCTTGTCACTTTTTTGGAGTCTTAACAATAGAACGAGGAGAAATGAGCCGTAGAGGCCTGAGCAGGCGGGGTCCCCGCACCCTCGCTCCTGGCAGATTGCGGTCCTCGGTGGGGAGACCTCTGGGACCCCGTGGTCCCCGGGAGCTCGGATGTGGATGTGGGCAGCGCAGCTAGTTCCTGTTGGGGGGCCCTGGCCACTCCGGCCCTGGAGCTTGTGCTCTTGGGGGCCGTGACCCAGGGAAAGCCAGGCAGAGGCCTGGCCTGCATGGGGCCCCTCCAGGGACAGGCTTGGCACCTCGGGACAGTCAGGGTGAGAGTAGACCATGGTCACCAGGTGGGGGATGGAGAGATGAGGGTCAGAATTGGCCGCGTGGGGCGCGGGGGCATGGGTGCCTTACACCCTTCCTATCCAGCACATCCTCCTGTCCTCAAGCCCTGGCCCAGCCTGACTCTAGTCCTCCTGGGCTCCCCGTGGAATAGAAGGGGCTGTTCTCTGGTTAGGAGGCAGGGAGACCCCTGAGGAGGATGCCCTCTGGCCAGGTCCCGAGGGGGCAGCTGACAACAGACTGGCTGGGCCTCCAGACCACGTGAGTGGGACAGAGGGAAGCGTTTACAGGCTGGACGTGGGGCCTTCGCAGGCCCGTGTCTGTCCTGTGGTGCTAGGACGGCCCCCTAATGCCCCTTTCTCCCACAGGCTTCCACCTGTCCCACAAGGTCACCAGCGTCGTCCCCGAGAGCGCACTGCTAATCGTGCTGGGCCTGGTGCTGGGCGGCATTGTGTGGGCAGCCAACCACACCGCCTCCTTCACGCTCACGCCCACCGTCTTCTTCTTCTATCTGCTGCCGCCCATCGTCCTGGACGCCGGCTATTTCATGCCCAACCGGCTATTCTTCGGCAACCTGGGCACCATCCTTCTGTACGCCGTCATTGGCACCGTGTGGAACGCGGCCACCACAGGCCTGTCCCTCTATGGCGTCTACCTCAGCGGCCTGATGGGTGAGCAAGTGCTGCTGTCTACCAGGCGGGCTCTAGGGCGGTGACATCAGGGCGGGCTCTGCAGGTGTGGCTAGTTGCATTTATTGGCAATGCCTTTAGAAAGTCAGGACACACCTAAGGTTACATGGCCACCTCTGGCTGCTGGGCCCAGGGGACAGTCTCAGGGTTTGGAGCAGTGACACCTGTGAGTGGCACCTGGGACATAGCTGGTGAAGCTGGGTATTGGCCCAGAGCAGTGCCCAGGGGCCGAGTCTGTCTTGTTCCTGGATAAATGGAGCTGGGAGGGCTGGGTCTACCTGTGTAGACCAGCGACTCAAGCCCAATCTAGCCCTGCAAGGAAGGGTCAGCTTGGGCTGGGCCACAGGTAGACCTGGCAGTGGGCATCCTGAGTGGCCGTCCAGGTAGGCCAGCCCAGGGACAGGCCGTGCAGAAGCTCTGGGCAGTCGGAGAGGCCCCTGCAGCTGGGAAGGCTGCAGGTCTTCTGCCTGAGGTAGAGAGAAGGGCTGGAACATGCGGCGTGGTGGCCTGAGCCCACAGGCCGGCTCACAGAACCATCCTGGCAGGGCCAGTGGGTGGTGGACTCTCCCGCCAGGAAGGAGGGCAGGCTGCTCCCAGCCTCAGGACACATTCTGCTCGGAGTGCTAGCTTCTGGAATGTACCACAGTGTCACTCAGGGTACTCCACAGTGAGGGGCTGATATTCAGGGAGGCGTTTAAGGACTGACCGGCCTGGATGGCAAGAGTGAGGCTTGCACTCAGGAAGGACCTTACTGTCACATCTGCCCACTGACAGCGTCTGGGTGGAAAGGCAAAACCTATGACCCATTCCAAAGAGGCATTTAAAACTCACTGGAAGCTGGTTCTTCTAACACCTGTCACTTCCTCAGAGCTCTGTGACTCGGGTACAGGCTGTGGGGTTTTGGGAACTCACAGCAGACTGCCCTGCACAGACCACCTTCTCCCAGGGGACCCTGGGGGCTGGACCCTGAGAGAGAGCTGGGCTCCTGCGGACGCCTTGACCAGCAACTTGGAGCAGCGTCCAGCCCATGTGGACTCAGGTCACCCGCCCTCAAGGCCTGACTGGCTCCTGGGCCCCTGGGGTCCACTCGGGGAAGGGAGAGGCGTCGACACCAACAAGGCAGCAGAAAGGCCCCAGCCAAGTTCCCCTGACCAACCCGGCTAGGAGCAGGCGTGCTGCCCCAGTGGAGCCGCGAGGCGGGCCCATGGCTGGAAACCGGTGTTTGCACATGGCCTGCTGGTGATCTGGGACCTGAGATCAACCTGCGAGGTTTACAGAGGCTGAACGTGGGTCTCAGCACCGTGTCCCCACCCACGAGCAAGCAAGCAGCCAGGGACGGCTCCTCCCCCCAGAACCACTGCTCCCCTGGTAGCACCCCCAAGCCTGTCATCCATCTTTCTCTCCTCTTCACCCCGCTCTCGACCCTGCAGCCACTCCTGTTGGGGTCCCTCAGGGTTTCCCAAGAGCAGTCATGGCCCCCAGGGTCCTCCCTGTCACCTCCCTTCAGGCTGGTCCTGGTTGCCCAAGTCCTGGCTGAGACATCACCTTTTCTCACCCTATCAGTCAAGTTCCCTGCCACCTTCCTTGCATCTGTATTCACACTGACTTAGGCTGCCAACCCCCCAGGGCTGGGGTCTGATGTCACATGTGATAGCCAGGCACCCTGTGAACCCCTCACCCGCTTGTAGTGGGCTCCCAGGTGGGTCGGCCAGGAGGGGTCAGCCAGGCCCGAGGGATGACAACAGAGAAAATCCGGGGCCGCCATCTCCTGTGGATGGCTGGGGCTCCCCACCTTTCTTGAAGAGCTGTGGGAGCCAGGGGAGGAAAGCCAGCAGTGACGCAGGTCCTCACACCAGCCAGCCTGAGCCCTAAGACAATCTGAGTCCCCACCCTGGCGGTCCCAGCACAGCGGTCACCAGGCCCGCAGCCTAAGGCAGAGCCCCAACCTCCACCCCCTGTAGCCCCACCCTCCCCCGTCCTGGTGGTGGCCCATGTGGGGGAGCAGTAGGAGTGGGGGGGCGCGAGGGGCAGCAGGGATGGGCCAGTGGGAGCCGCACGCCTGGTCCGTGAACGCCCTGACACCCGTCTTGCTCCCAGGAGACCTGAACGTTGGGCTGCTGGACTTCCTCCTGTTTGGCAGCCTGATCGCTGCGGTGGACCCAGTGGCTGTCCTGGCGGTGTTTGAAGAGGTCCATGTCAATGAGGTCTTGTTCATCATCGTCTTTGGGGAGTCTCTGCTGAATGATGCGGTCACCGTGGTGAGTGGGGCGGGCGGGATGGCACCGAGCGTTGGAGCACCATCACTGAGCGGCATGGCCGGTGTCCCGGGGTGCCAGGGGCATGGGAGGGCCGGCCAGGCTGCTCAGAGCCCACGTCCTGCAGGCCTCATGGTTCACCCATGTCCCCCAGGCAGCTCCTTTCACAGGGGTGGCCTCTGCCCCCACTTCCTCCTAACTCAGAATGACTGCTCGTTTTAATCCGATTTCATTCTTCCACAATTCTTAGACCCCCCACCTTGTTCCTTCACAGTTCACAGTCCAAATGTTGAACTCCCACAGTCACGGTTCCCAGAGTCCGCAGTTGGTGGCCCCCATTCCTGATTTTCTAAAGAGAATTAATAAATAAACTAACAAAATCTCACCAGAATTCAGGAGGGGGTCAGCTGGTGCCGGTGGTGTGCCCATGAAGGCACTTTCCCTTGAGGAGGTGGCCTGGCGGTGGGCAGGGGTGGAGGGTTCTTCCTTAGGACAGGAGGTGAATAGATGATTTGGGAACTGTGAGGAACTGTCTCAGCGTCTTGGCCATCATGAAGTTTTTGAAACCCATCCCCAAATTTGGCCATGACCTGGGGAAAGTGAATGATTAGTGGACGGCACATCTCTGAGCCAGCTCTGGCCGGGCCACACCCCCCATGCAGACACAGTGGGACCTGCAGCTCCCCCCTTGCTCTAAAAGTACCTGCAGCTCCTCTGAGAAATTACTGCTTCTCAGGTTCCTTCAGGGTATAGGAGAGTGAAAACCCGCAGGGTCTATTGCACCAGATTTCTTACAGAGCAGGGGACATATTCTCAGGGGAATTTGAGACTTACTCAGAAAGGCAGCACACGGCTCTCTTGAGGCTGGGGTACTCGGGACTGCAGCTTTCGCGTCCCCATAGCCAGCGGGTTCTCAGCATGTTTCCTACACGAGGCCCCATCTTCCCTCCCACCTGGATTTTCATGAAGAAGCCGGGTCAGCAGTAGTCTGGTTCCCAGTGACCGTCATGTGTGCTGCCCCTGTGCACAACACCTGTGTGTCCCCTTTTGTAAATACAACCTTACACACCTACCCCCGGGGGTCCTGGAGGGCGCAGACTTGGGAGCACAGAGAAGCGTTTTCCTGGGGCCTGCAGCCGCCCAGGGCAGCCCCTCGGCCTCCATGATGGGGAGCCTGGTGCACCACTCAGAGCTCAGGCTCAGGAAACAGCTGTCTCCACAACTGCGGCCTAGGATACAGTTTCTGGGTGTTTCTCTTGTCTTGTGGGATGAGGTTTAAATATCAACATGCAAAGATAGCAGGGGTGTGATCCCACATCAGGGAGCAGCATAACAGCAAAGTCACTGAAGATGAAACTCCAGGTTTGTCTTGGAAAATGAAATTGAGAATTGAACGCAGGGGGCCACTGTGCCCCTGCTTTGCTGAGGGTTGGAAGGGCAGGTTTGCTCCTGCAGGTTCTCGTTTTTGCCTCCCGGAGCCCCTGCTGGCTCACCTTTGGCCTTCTTCCTGTTGACCCTTCCTGCACCGTGACGCTTTTCCAAGCAGTGCTTTTCAGGTTCCATAGTAGATGGCGGCCTCGGGCTCAAGGCAGAGCCCAAGACAGGGAGGGGTCAGTGCTGACCGAGGGCTGACCTCATGTCTGGTTTGCCTCTCTGTTCCCAGGTCCTGTACACCGTGTTTGAATCTTTCGTGACGCTGGGTGGTGACAAGGTGACT
The DNA here is from genome assembly GCF_001890085.2 of Hipposideros armiger. Classification (NCBI taxonomy): domain Eukaryota; kingdom Metazoa; phylum Chordata; class Mammalia; order Chiroptera; family Hipposideridae; genus Hipposideros; species Hipposideros armiger. The sequence goes on from NW_017731935.1 coordinate 1,105,093, forward strand.
GGCGTGGACTGCGTGAAAGGCATAGGTGTGTGGTTGGCGGGTCCATGCGTCCGGGGGATTCTGGGGTCACAGCCCTTCTCTAGAATGTGGGCCACCTCGGGGCAGCGTCTCTGTGAGCTGCAGAGCCTTTGGCACCAGGCCTGGGACCTTTGGCCTGTGCTGATAAGTGTGTTTCCACTTCACAGTCTCAGTGGCAGTCTTTACTGGCCCCGGAGTGTTTCTCAGACACAATTTTGCCAGGTCCCAGCCACCTGGGAAGTGAGGGCCATTGCCCCATTCAACCCAGAGGGTATTGGGTTTGCATCCTGGTGCCCTGAGGCAGGGACAGTGAGAGCATGGCTGTCCCTGGGCACCCCGGATTCCCGTCCTTGCTGCCAGCCCATGCCTGAGGGCCACTTGTCACGGTGCTCTCTCCAGGATGAGGTGGGGCTGGGCCTCCGGTGAGCCACAGGCCGTCCTCGCCCCAGCTTTCCACCTGGAGGCTGGAGCTAGACCCGGCCTCTGTTCCAGAGAAGGGGCCTCTTGTCTGCTGAGCTGTTGGCGCCTCTGTGGGGGGGTTACCAGGCAACCGCCACGAGGAATGGCCCGGCAAGAAGGCCAGCCCGATCGGCCGGCCCACACTGCAGGGCCAGGGCGTGCCGCAGCCACAAAAGGCCATTCAGGCAGCCCAGCGTCGCTTCCTTGCCCTTGCAGTGTCCTTCTTCGTGGTGAGCCTGGGGGGCACGCTGGTGGGGGTCGTGTTCGCGTTCCTGCTCTCCCTGGTGACCCGCTTCACCAAACACGTGCGCATCATCGAACCCGGCTTCGTGTTCGTCATCTCCTACCTGTCCTACCTCACTTCCGAGATGCTGTCCCTGTCGGCCATCCTGGCGTAAGTCCTCCCAGAGCCCGCTGCACACCTGGAAGTCTGGGGCCTGCTGAGTGAGGCCAGGTGAGGGGAGGTGGGAGCAGTGTCCTGCCCCCCCACCCCCTGCGGAGGCGCCACCTTTCACAGCCCCTCCTCTGGTGCCTGTGGGCCTGGCCCACTTCCCAGGCTGAGTGGAAAGTCACTGTGGGGGCGAAGAATTTTATTTATTTAGCTTTTGAAATAAGGAGTTGGCGTCCTCACACAATTGTCCAAGCTGCAGGCCACTCTGAGCCAGGGGCTGGGACACCCCCTCCTTCCCGGGTGTCTGCACTGCACCCCCTCAGAGCGCCCCACCTGTCTGGCTGGGACAGAAACAGGCAGCCTGCTCTGCTTTGAGGCTCACGAGCAGATGGCAGTGATGTGAGGTATAGGCCCAGCTCAGGGCACCAAGCCCCAAGGAGGAGCCCCGAGCTCACGTAGAAGGTGGACATCTGTCCAGGGCAGAGGCCCCGGCTTTGCCAGGCACGGCTGATGCCGGGCCTCCAGAGCAGAGCAGGGCCCCGCAGGGTCCAGGGTGCGTGGATGGGCCCGCGGCCTCACACGTGCTGGTCGGTCCCCAGCATCACCTTCTGCGGCATCTGCTGTCAGAAGTACGTGAAGGCCAACATCTCGGAGCAGTCCTCCACCACCGTGCGCTACACCATGAAGATGCTGGCGAGCGGGGCCGAGACTATCATCTTCATGTTCCTGGGCATCTCGGCCGTGCACCCCCAGATCTGGAAGTGGAACACGGCCTTCGTGCTCCTCACGCTGGTCTTCATCTCCGTGTACCG
>NW_017731935.1:1107042-1108399 GCF_001890085.2 Hipposideros armiger
GGGGAGTCCGTGGGAACCAGGGAAGGGCAGGTTCAGGAGCCCCTGGGGAACCTCAGACTGGCCATCGGTGGCACTCAGTGAAGGTCTAGGCCTTCTCCTGGTCTTATTGCAGTGAGACTGAGATAGGACAGCTGGGGGTCAGGATGGAAGGTTCCAGAAGGACCCAGGGGAACCCATTTGATTTCCCACTGACTTTGGATGTGTCAGAGTGACTTGGGGACAGTGTGGTCACTGAGGAGTGTTGGCGCATGTGAGGCAGGAGTGCCAGCTGCCCCCACCTAGTACCTGTCGTCGTCCCTGGTGTGTGTGTGGTGTGATGGGGGCCAGAGGGGGTGACACCCTGTCCTCCCCCAGTCCGTGGGGACTCAGGGCTCCAGGGAGCAGATGCCACGGTGGGGCGGGGTTGGTTTCTTCCCGCCGCCCTCAGCTGTGGCCTTTGGTCCTGGTGCCGCCTGAGGCACTGAGGGTCTGGGACAGCCGCGTCCCCACTGAGACCTGAGAGTTGACGGGGCCACGCCGCGTGCCCCGCGGGCGCCGAGCTCACGCCTCGGCCGGCAGGTGTCGTCCTGCAGACCTGGGTCCTGAACCGCTACCGCATGGTACAGCTGGAGGCCATAGACCAGGTGGTCATGTCCTACGGCGGCCTGCGCGGGGCCGTGGCCTACGCCCTGGTCGTCCTTCTGGACGAGAAGAAGGTCAAGGAGAAGCAGCTGTTCGTCAGCACCACCATCATCGTCATCTACTTCACCGTCATCTTCCAGGTAGTGTCTCGGCCGCCCCACCGCCCGGCTGGCCTGCGGCCTGCCCTCCGTGCCCCGGCCCCACCGGCTGCCAGGGGCAGGCCCCACGTCAGCGAGCTGCTCCAGGCTCCAGGCCCTAATTGAATTTTATAATTTTAGTAACTAGGAGCCGTTTTGTAGGTTTTCATGTGGCCCCACAGGGGACGCAGCACCAGCTGGCCTAAAAACACCCTTGCTCAGCTGTCGCTGGTTCACGGAGCCCCAGTTAACATTTCATCGTCCACCTGGGCCTTGCTTTGGGCCCCTCGGAGGAGCCACCCATGGGCCCTGGAGAGGCGGCAGGGGCTCTGCGCTGCCTCATCCTGGATGAGGGCGCCCATCTCACCCTGCTCTGAGTCGGGGGCGGGTGTGGACGCACGCACTGGGGCCCAGGGGGCTGGGGCGGGGCCTCGGGGCCTGTCCCACACTCAGGTCAGGGCGTCCCATCTTCCAGGGCCTGACCATCAAGCCCCTGGTACAGTGGCTAAAGGTGAAGCGGAGTGAGCACCGAGAGCCCAAACTCAACGAGAAGCTGCACGGCAGGGTAGGGGAGGGGAGGGCAGGGTAGGGTAGGGGAG
>NW_017731935.1:1109014-1111386 GCF_001890085.2 Hipposideros armiger
CCGCCCCCAAGGTCTGGCTCACAGACTCTTCAAGTCTGGCCCAGCACCTGCTTGACCCGAGTAACTGGTCGCTGCTGTAATTGTGTTGGGTTTAAAGCCTCCTCCTGGGCCGCCTGGTTCTCCCTAAGTGTGGGAGCTGGGGGTCCCCTCGCCTGGCCTGTGCCTCGTGTGGGTACAGTGTGCCCCCATCACTGTAGCCAGAGCTCAGGGCCCTTGTCCTCAGCCCACCTTCCTGGAGGGTGGTCATGTTTGAAAACTCTCTGCAATATGGAATTAAATGAGAAAACGGGACACACAGTTTTCCATACATTCTAACGACAACTGCCATCAGAGAGGAAGGCAGGAGTGAAGACGAGGATGGTGGCGTAGGCACGATTGTGGTTTACTGCTTTAAATTTAAAACTTACCTTTGTGGTTGTTACAAACGGCACGTAAAAACCAGGGAGAGAGAAGGGTGTCCCATATCCCCCTAGCCCTGTTCAGTACAAATCTGGGTAGTGGACACGGACACCCTGCCCCCGTCCTCCCCGAGCCTGGCCCACGGCCTCCTGGTGCCGACACTGTCTGGTTTCACCCCCCAGGTGGTCCAATTTCGATAGAAAATTCCTCAGCAAAATCCTTATGAGAAGGTCGGCCCAAAAGTCACGTGACAGAATCCTTAATGTTTTCCACGAGCTCAACTTGAAGGACGCCATCAGCTATGTGGCCGAGGTAAGGACGCTCCGCGTGTTGTCTGTGTGGGAAATGGGGCTGCAGCGGGACACAGGCACGGGATGTGACAGCCACTGGAGTTTGCCACGGGGTGGGGTGATGGGGCCGCTGCCAGGCCACAGTGAGCTCTTCTCAGTGGCCCACCCACAAGTGCACCTGGGCCCCCCGACACCCAGACGGGTTATGTAAAGGCACCCTCTCACTCACGGGGACTGAGGCACAGATCCTCTCCCCCGGGACTCTATGGGACATTGTGGCGCTGGTGGGTCTGACAGGTGAGGCAGGTGGGGTGTCATGGGCCACGGCTCCCAGCATGCACGCACACAGATGCACATGCACGCGTGAGGGGGGTGGCAAGGGTGTCTTCCCGAGTCCCCTGGGGTGAGCATGGGACGCCTGTGAACAGGCTGCGCTTCTGAGTTGGCCTCAGCACCTCCTGGTCCCTCCAGGTGAGCAGCACCCTCCTGCACCCCCAGCCCTGCCTTCTCCAGCTCTCTGAGAAGGCTTGCCAGCAGCGGGGCGCCCATGAGTCCAGGGTGTGGTGTCAGTGAGCAGGGTTCAGGGACCATATGGGAAGATGAGGGACAAGCCTGCTCTGCGGGCAGCCGCGGCCACCGTCAGGACTCAGGATGTGCTGGATGGGCGCGAGTCATGCTGGGTCTCAGGTCAGGTCGAGCCCCACCCCTCACGGCCACACGCCTGGGGGCAGAGCTCCCTAGCTTCTCAGTGCACATGTGTGACACCACATGGCCGTTACTGTGGTCACCAGGCCGCCTCTGCCACATGCATGTCCTCATGTGTGCCCCTGGCACCCTGCAGTGGCCTGGGTCCAAGCTCTCCGCTCCCCTTTCCCCAGCGTGGCCCATAACAGTGACTTGGCCTGCTGGGCTCTGGCACTCAGCGCCCACAGCACAGGCCCCTCAGAGCCCTGCCCAGGCCTCCGAGACCCCTGTAGATTTCCCACCATCCCTTGGTTCTTTCCCACACCGGCTGGGGACCACACAGCCTGGTCTGTGCTCCCGTGGGAACGGCGGTGTGCTCAGCAAACCCTGTGGCCTCCACACAGAGGACAGTTAGGGGCCTGGGAGCAGCTGCTTGTTCAGAGGGGAACGGCCCCAGCCTCCACCGGGCTCGCGTACCCCACATGCGCAGGCGCTCCACTGGGGACCCCTGAGCCAGCACTGCCTCAACCCTGCCGCGCTGAGACCCAAAGCGGCCACTGCAGGCCCCCGCCCCATGTGGGTGATGCAGGGCCCCAGCCTTTCCTCTGCCCCCCACATCCAGTGCCTCAACCCGACGCCTGCGGGCTCCTCCCTGCTTCAGGCCTGCACGGAGGCGGCGGCACCTGGGGGCGTGTGCACCGCGCAGTGCCGTGAGGGGCAGGGCATCAGGTCTGCCATGGCAGGCTGGCCCCACATGGCCACCCCTCCCCTCGGGGGTCCCCCAGCACGCAGCCTGCAGCACCCACAGCAGCTCGGCTGTGACTCTGCCCTGTGGGGTTTCCATCTGATTCAAGTCTGACGTGAGACCTGAGGGCTCCCTCCTTGGGAACGGAGCACAGCTGGCTTGGACCCCCAGTGGGGAAAGGGGCTGCTTTCTGCATCCCGTGCGTCTGCGTGCTTCCCAAAACTCTCCACGGTGCCGCTGAGGTGCTGTCCCTC
>NW_017731935.1:1112790-1115379 GCF_001890085.2 Hipposideros armiger
GGGGTGATGGGGCCTGTGGGATGATGAGGGGACCACGGGGAGATGGGACCACGGGGCGAGGGGGCACCTGGGGTGAGTGGGGTTGAGGTGACCACATGACAGACACACCGGGACACCCCCTAGGGACAGGTCTGGGCAGGGTCACCACAGCCCTCCTCACCGATGATGAGGAGACTCGGGAGGGGCCCTGGGCTGGGACCCACAGGGTCCCGGGAGCCGGCAGTCAGGGTGCAGTGGCCGCGGCGCCCTTGCCTGTGAGGGTTTCATTCTGATTCTCAGAGGAACAGCAGCATCCCGAACGGGAAACTGCCCATGGAGAGCCCCGCGCACTTCACCATTGAGGAGAAAGGTACCGACGGGGCCACAGGGATGCTCGTCACGGGCTGTCCGTGGGGGACACCCTGCCCTTCAGCACTGGGTCCTCCTCAGGCTGCTGCCCTGCTTGTCAGGGTGGCCGTGATGACAACCCTCAGGGCGTCCTGGGAGCGATCCAGGCCGTCGGTCAAGGGCACCGGACCTGGGTTGTCTGTGCTCCCAGCCCACTTCCCTCGTGCTGCCCCTCCTTTGCCACCAGACTTGGAACTTTCTGACCCGGAGGAGGCCCCCAACTACAGCACTGAGGAGATGAGTGGGGGGATCGAGTTCCTGGCGAACGTCACAAGGAATGAAACAGTGGACTCCCCCTCAGGTGAGGGGCCGTTGGCCCTCTGGTCAGTGCACAGGCCAGCAGGATGGGGGCTAGGGCTGTGCAACTGCAGGGGACAGGCTGGGGGCTCTGCTCTGAGAGAGGGCGGTTGTCACTTGTCCTGCCCACCGTGTGGGGAGGGAGAGCCTGGGGCAGAGGGCCTGAGTCCCCAAAGGCACGTGACGCTGACCTTCCAGGTGACCTCCAGGTGATGGCCACAGGACGCGCTGGTGCCAGACCCCGGCAGCACCCTCCCTCGTGTGCTGGGTGGGCCAGGGAAGCTGATCAGCCGCTGCCCTTTCTCCTAGGAATTGACAACCCCGTGTTCTCCCCGGACGAGGACCCGAGCATCCTGTCCAGGGTGCTGCCCTGGCTGTCCCCCGGGGAGACGGTGGTGCCCTCCCAGAGGGCCCGCGTGCAGATCCCCCACTCTCCCGGCAACTTCCACCGCCTGGCTCCCTTCCGCCTCAGCAGCAAGTCAGTGGACTCCCTGCAGCTGGCCGAAGGCCCCCAGGAGCAGCCCCACGGCTCCCCACCCGAGTCCACACACATGTAACCGGCCGCCCCTCCCCGAGCCCTAACGCCTGCTCTCTCCGCAGCTCCTCTCCCAGGCGCCGGCCTCTCTCGGCCCTGGACCTGAACTTCTGTGCTTTCTCCAGCAGCTGCTTTCCTCCTGCTCAGCCTGTTCCCGCAAGCCTCTTGTTCTGGGCATTTCTTAGGAGACCAGCTGAGTCTCCACTTCTCCAGCTCGGATGTTAGAGGATCTGCTGTTTTAGCTTGGGTTAGAATGCACTGCCAGTGGATCACTACTCTAGGTGTTTAATGCTTGGCCAGCCCATGCATCTAAGTCACGAGCTCAGAGGGGACTGGTCCGCGGAGCTACGTGGGAAGGGGACATTAGCTTTTCTCCCTTAAGGCCCCAGGGCCCTGGGAAAAGCCCATATGACAGAAGTGAGTCCCAGAGGAAAGCAGCAGGTCCCTTTTACCTTCACGCAGAGAGGAGTTCAGAGGAAGGGTGCAAAGAGGGGTCCCCAAGGGCTGGGAGGAGGAGGGGTGCCCACCCGCCAGCTGCCCAGCATCCTTGCTGCAGGCCCTGTGTGCTCAGCAGAGGAGGGAGACGGTATGGCCAGGGTGGTGGGCAAGAGGTGAGGCCCCATCCGCAGGCGCCGCAGGGGTGTTCTGGCTGGCTCCCAGGAGGTGCTGCCCCCGCTTTGCCTTCCGCAGGGAAGGGGGTTCAGCCCCCCTGGGCAGGGTTTGGGGCTTATTTCACATGTCTCTCCAGTGATTATTGGGCATGTGGGAGGGCAGGGAAAACAGGCCTTGCCCCGGCACAGGGCAGGCAGTCTCACGGGGGTTTCACGTCCACCTAAGGCAGGAACACCTGTTCTCCTCTCCTGAGAACACGGAGCGGCGCGACTATCAGTCTAGGAGGGGGACGAAGTCGTGCTGGTCTTGCAGGCACAGGGGTGTCTTGGTACACGAGCTGGGCTTTCTCCCGGACGTTTCTGGGACCACAAGTGACGGTCACGGGGACGCGTCTCAGGGGTTTCCACTGCCGGTCCTATCAGCGAGCTTCCGGCAGGACCCCGCCTGCTCCCGCCTCCTTCTGGCTTCGTCCCACCTGGGACTTCTTTCTTGGACCCCTGGGTCTCAGAGCAGGGCGCTGCACCGGGGCGGGCAAAGGAGACCCCTCTCAAGGGTCTGGAGAGTCAGGGCCTCAGCTGACGCTGTCACTGGGGACCCTGGTGGCCACACAGCCAGGGTGTGGCCTGCAAGTGTCCCAGAACATTGCAGGTGGTGGGGCTGGGCCCAGGCTGGGTCTGTGGGGACCCTCCTGTGCTCCCAAGTGACCCGTCTCACGCTGTCTCCTCCCGCAGGTGACACAGGCTCCGACACACCGCTGA
>NW_017731935.1:1120632-1122485 GCF_001890085.2 Hipposideros armiger
GTGCCCCCTCTGCATCCCCCGGGGTCCTCCCAGCTTCCTGGGCTTGTACAAGCATCACCCAACCCCCCACCCCACCCCGTCTCCACCTGGTGTCATCTTGTAAGGACACGATCACATCAAATTAGGGCCCCCACCTCCCCCCACCCAGGCCTCCCCTCCGTCTGTGTCCCGGGTCTGTGCCCTGGTGGCTCCTGGTGTTCAGTGCCATCTGGCCGAAGCGTGCTTTCAACAGGAGGCTGAGGCAGGGCAGCCCTGGGGTTACCCCCCCCAGCCACGACTGGTCTTCTCTGCACAGAAATAACCCCCCTCCCCCCATCGCTTTCAGGCCTCGTGTTCTGGAGTGTCCTCAAGGCAGCAGCCTGGACTGTGCATTACACATACAAAGGGGACAGCATGGTCACTGGACATTGTGCATGCCCCCTCATCAGCTAAACAAACACGGTCAGGGGCCCCTCCTCCCCCTCTGCAAACCCACTGGATAAAACCGAGTCAAGAAAATTCCCAGACTTCAAAACTATTCTGGTCTGGCCAAGTGGCTCAGTTGGTTAAGAGCTTGCTCAAGAGCGTGAGCGGAGCAACAGCGTCGCCGGTTTGATTCCCACACGGGCCAATGAGCTGAGCTGCTGCTGAGCTGCCAACAGGTGGCAGGATGGCTCAGCTGGTGAGAGCACGTGCTCCTAACAAGGTTGCCTGTTCCAGATGGTGGGCTACACCTGCCAGCAACTCAAGACTAAACTCGGCACCTTGAGCTGGGCTGCTACCTGGGTGGCTCAGTGGACAGAGCATGCACTCTTAACAGGCTGCTGGTTCGACTCCAGCATGGGATGGTGACTTGGAGCTGAGCTAGCTGCGCCCTCCACAACTAAGACTGAAGAACAAAAACTTGGCTGTTCCCTTTCCCCAATTCGATAAAATCTTAAAAAAAAAAGCTGTTCTTTCAGCTGAATGGCAAGTGTTTTTACATAGTGACCCCGAGACGGTGGCCTGATGGAGGCCCAAGGCGAGATGAGGCCAGCTCCTGGTTCGGGCTTGCAGGCTGCCTGTCCTTTAAACCCAGGGCCCCTGGCAGCCTGTGTGAGGCTGGCGCTGGCCTTCAACGTGCTGCTGCTTGCCTCGGACCGAGCAGCCTGGATGTGACCAGGCCCTGGTTGCCGGCATGGACACCCAGTGCCCACCCACCTGGATGTGGCCCTCCACTGTGCCTCACCCCCACGTCCCAGCACATCCTAGCCAATGTCCTGTCCCCGTGATCACGTGTCCCTACTGCTGGGACTGTGCTGACGGTGGCATTCAGTTTGTGCAATGCTTCGCCCACTGTTACTGCGGGCATTCCTGAAACACGCATAACAAGCGACTGTCACATGATCACAACAGGACACTGGCCAGGACAACATGTGTCACTTGGGTCTGCTGTCATTACCTGAATATTTACCCTGGACATTTACTCCAGAAGTAGCTTGGAGTGAAAATAATGTCTGTTTATTATTAAAGGGGCAATAATTAATGATGATGAACAATTAATGAAAAATTCTTACTGCGCACTACCAGACGCCATTCAAGGCGTGTCGGAAGTGGGACCCAGACGACTACGTTTCTCAAGACACAGATGTTAGCCCGACACCTTTAGGAAGGTTCCATTGCTCCTGAGCCAGGACTTGAAGCACCGTCTCGAACACGTCTTGAGGAAAAAGCCCATGTCTACCGACCCCATGCCCAAAACGTCCTGCAGGGGACGGAGCCGCCTGGGCGCCTCCTGCCTGAACTGGCCAGGCCCTGGGGACCTACCAGTCCCCGGCTCTGGTCATCGCTGCACAGGCACACCAGAGTGCCACCCATGTACGCGATCTGCTCAC
>NW_017731935.1:1124935-1129098 GCF_001890085.2 Hipposideros armiger
CATGCCTGCCGGCAGCCCCTGGAGACATGTCCCTCCAGCAGCAGACAGCACTGCAGGATGGCTTCCTGCCCACGCACCGCCACAACACCAGCTGTGCTGAGACCCCGCAGGGCCCCGAGGTCACCCCTCTGGTGACCCGGTCAGCTGCTCCTCATGCGCCCAGCTGGGCACATGCCCAGGCACTTCATCTGATGTGGAGTGTGGGCTCCTGGGGGCTGGGACCCAGACCAGGCGCCGGTCCCCACAGGCCGACGTGCCTCGCCCAGGGGGCTGTTTAACTCGCCGTCTGTGCAAACAGAGGGAAGAGGAGCCGTCTGCACATCTGGGGAGTCTCAGAGAGGCAACAGTTCTCGCCACATCACGTGAACACATAGTGGGAGGCGGCACCAGGCAGACACCCGCAAATCTGTCAATAGAGCTGCGATGAAGTGACGTGTGGCATCACAGTCCTGGGCCAAACAGAAGATGTGTCTACTCCACTCCCTGCGCCAAAGGGAGGGGCCCCATGGCACAAACAAGACAAACAAGATGGCACCCAGAAGCCACGTGGGGCCGCAGCCGATACCAGGGCCGAAGGACTGTGTACGCCCTGCCCCAGCTCCCAGGAGAACAAATGTTCTCTCTTTAAGCATGAGCTCCACCCGCACCAGGAGATGAGTCCTCAGGACAGGGCTTCGGCCAAGACAAGCCCCCGGCCCATGGACTCCACATATCGGATCAAACACCAACTATTAAATCAGTGAACAAAATGTGTAAAGAAAAAGAAGTGGAACCCCAAACTGTGCAAGCAGCAAGAGAGTCGACCTTGACCTGGACTGGCCCCACCAACCTCTGAGCACTAGAGGCTTCTGGAGTTGGGAAGGGACCCATCAGCCAGGTGGATGTAAAACATCTGGGTCTCCCTGCTAGTGCCACGTGTCATGGCAGTTAGAAGAATTTCAAGTTAGGAATTAGACAAGGATGCCCAGTGTCCAGAGCAGCAAGACTGGGAGAAGCCATACAGCCATCGATGCAACACGTCTGCCGAGACCAGAACAGATCTGCAGACAAACCCAGGGACAACTAGAAAGTTTCACAATGTCTGGATGTGAGGTCAACACATCAAAAACACTCATGTTTCTAAAAAAGTAGAAAGCCCTCTTTTATAAAGTAACACTTTTAACAGCAACAGCAGCAAAAACTACCCAGGACCTGAATACATCTGAGAAGGACGCNCGCATGCGCGGTCGGCGGCGGCGCGCCGCGTGCACAGCCGGCGCTCGTTCCAGCGGCCCCGCGCGCGCCGCCGCCCGGCGCTGCTCAAGCTGTCGTCGCTGCCGCCGTCGTGCTACGCGCCGCCGCACACGCTGGAGCAGGAGGAGACGCCGCTGTGACGGCCGCGGCCGCCCGCTGCCCCCTCCACGGCCTCGGACCCGGGGTCTTCCCCCGGCCCTGCCCCCCGGGAGCCTTCCCGCTCCGGTCTGGACCAGCCCTGGGCGCCCCGCCACCCAGAGCCCGCGAGCCGGCGGCGAGCCGGACTCCGGTGTAGAATCGGCCCCTACGGACCAAACGCTGCGAGACCTGCACCTCGGGATCGCCTGGCGCCACCCGCAGGAAGTGACAGCGGCCGCGCCTCCTCCGGCCTCGGGGAGGTCTGCGCGGGTGCCCCGGCTGGGAACTGCCTCGTGGGCCCTCCTGCCCACCTGGCCTGGCCTTGAGCTGAGCTGGCACTCGCGTGTGACTGTGCCCATTGTCACCGCTGACTCAGGGACATGAAGGGCCCTGGGACCGCAGAGGCCGGGCTCCGTGTTTGAGTTGCCGCTTTTTGTCCATTCTCTCATCAGCACCGCAGGAACGGACACCCAAACAAAATGAGACTTGCCCACGGTGAAACCTACCCGATCCCAGGCCCAGGCCGGCCTCTCTCGGGCCCCCACGCCGCTCATCCCCGGGGGTCCGACGCGGTGGCTCCAGGAGCAACTCACAGGCTGAGGGGTTGGGGACGTGGGCGCCGGAGGCCCTGTGCGATCACATCACATCCACTCACCAGTTCTCTGAACCTACCTGTCACCTTGTGGACTATGTACACTTGCAGAAACACCTTTGTATGTTCATTCTTTTGGTGTTGGGGCTCCCAGAGCCCAGCGCTTGTCCTGCATGCGCCTGGGTCTGTGTGTGTGGCCGCCTCTGAGTGCTAGCTGCTGCTGGTGCCCAAACACCTGGTCTCTGGCCTGAGCTGCCCGCCTGGCAGATGGCCCAGGCTGGGTTAGAGGTGGTGCTGGCCGCCTGGTCGCGCCCACACAGCTCCAGCTAAGTGAGTGGGGCCTTCACCTAGCAAGCAACTCTGGTTTGGAATTACAGCCAGTCCTGGAGTGAGCCTGGGCCAGGTGGTGCTGTGCCTCCCCGCTCCCCCAACCACAGCAGGGGGGAGGCTGATGAAAGCCCTGCCTGTGGGAGTGCTGTTTCGTGGAGGGCCAAGGGGACTTGGAGGGGGCTCAGATGCTTGCAAGACCCCTGGCTCTGCCCTGAGGATGTTGTAGCACAGACCCCCTGCCACTCCCTCCAGGGTTTCAGGAACGTGGGCTTAGAGCCCTCCATGCCTCTGGAGGGAGACCACTGTCCGGCCGTCCTGGGGTAGCAGTGAGCCAGGGAAGGGCTGCTGAGTTGGACCTCGCCTGCCTTTACCTGGTCCTCAGACATAGGGTTTTGTGTGAGGAAGAGGTAGTGAAGGATTAAAGGGACACTCCTAGAAGCTTTCCTACAGAAGCCAGGCTCATCTCTGCCCAGGACAAGAGGCTGCTGTGCTCCAAGCGCACAGCCACACAGGCAAGGACTCCTAGCGTTTGTAGGGTTTAATGATACCGAGTCCCTGGCGGAGAAGTCTACAATTGCTGTTGAGAAAAACAAGTGACAGCAAAAGGGACAGTTGGTGCATTTGCTCACCAACACAAAAAGCTCTGTACCGAGGGGAGTGGGGCTGCTCACTGTGTGGACCATCAGCTCAGCTATCACAAAATCACAAATGAAGGATGGTTGGTTTTCAGTAGTTGTATCCCACACTTTGCAACCATTTCAGTCACCTCTGAGAACACAAAACGCAGCTACGATCTGCACAGCACCACCTGCCCGTTAGTGACCCTAGGCCCGCCAGCACATCTGTAGGAAGGCGATGCTGTCTGCTCCAAGGAGTGGTTCCGTCCCCACAACCCAGACGGGCCCGCACCTCCACCTACCTTAACAACCTACCTAGACCGCCGGACCCGGCTCCAGTTCCTGGCTGCAGAGCCAGATGCTGAGTCCGGCAAGGCATCTCAGGGGCAGTTGCTGGATGCCCCACTCGCCACCCTAAACTGCCAGGTGGTGAATCCGTTTGACAGTGTCTCCTGGACAAGTCCTTCAGCCCCTCTGCGGTGGACAGGCAGATTTTGTTAGGTGAACTGCACAGGGTTAGCACAGCCATAATGGAACCAAAGTTCCGGACATGAAACCTCATTCCCAGAACCCCAAACGCCACATTTCAGTGCTCGAGGGACAACTCTGTCTGCTGACAGCGTTAGGAACCCTACTTCTGTGGATACATTTCATACATGAGAATTCCAGCTGTTCTGTCACTGTAAAACAGTGTAAACATCTTATGAATGTATTTCCTTAGGAAAACTGTTGTAAAATTTTTTATTAGCAAAGAATGCCTATTTATTTAATACTGAACTTCTGGTAGACTATAAAGCACACAAATTTAGGAGTCACTATTTCTCACTTCTGTATCTTCTTGAAAATAATTTCATCACAGTGCTCACATACTGTGTACTAGTGATTTTGTGAAAGGAGATTTAAAGGAAGAATTTCATTGAAACGAATTGAAATGTGTTTTAAGTTACGTGTGGAGAAAATTGTGAATTTAATTTTGTGAATGTGATCTTAATGAAACTGTATAACCCAAATCACAATCGATGTGTCTTAAAAGTGCCCTCCAATGTGCAGCCGGCAGTGCCTGGGCAGGGGACCCATCACGGACCCTGCCATGACTGCCTGGTGGTCTATTAAAAACGTTTTAAGGCATTTGGTGCAAACTGTTTACCAATGAGAAATCTAATCAAGGAGAACATAAGGAGCAGTCCCCAAGAAGCAGACATTGCTCTGGTGCTAGAACACTGAACAGTGTGTGTGTGTTTGCGCATGTGCGT
>NW_017731935.1:1137973-1150447 GCF_001890085.2 Hipposideros armiger
GTGTATTTATCACACGGACATTCTATAATCTTTTTACCCAATTCTGACAGACATTTACAATTTCTCACATCTTGCAATTATAGAGAATGCTGCAGTGAACTTATGCATTTCTGCAGGTGAAATTCCTACAGGGAAAACCGCTCCAAGAGTATGCAGACTAAACCTTGATTCAGTGTTTCTAAGCCGCCCCCAAACCTGCACGGGTCAGTTCTACAGAGAACACGGCAGCTCTTCTCACGCGCCCCCGATGACACCTGCTGAGCTACGAAGGACAGTTTTAATGTGCCCGTCTCTGAAGAGCAGTAACATTGTGGGCATCGTGTTTCATACTTAGGACATCTATGATCCTTTTCCTGTGAAGCAGTTATTCACATTCTTTGTCTACTTTTCTATTTTTTATATTTTGAAATAATTTCACAAATGCATACATTTCATTTGTTTTCCAAACCATTTTCAAGGAAGCTGCAGACACCATGAAACGATCCCACCCATCATCCAGGAGCTCCTTCCCAGGGGACCCGAGATAAACCATGGCTTTATTCTTTAAACATATTCTGCTTTCTGCCAACACATCTATAAAATGCGGAACCATCTCCACAGCTCTGAAATAAGCCCTATTTATTCACGGTGTATTGTGCCTCTGACACGATGCTAACTGTATTTTGTTAATGACTTTGGTTTGTATCTTTATTCAGAACTAAGCCTGGTCTGGGCGATGTGCGTGCCAGGCCCGCATCAGGCCTGCACCAGGATGCACTAGGAGTGCAGCCTCTTCCCTTGACACCTGAGACTCCACTGTAGCCACCAGATTTACCGGGAGCCCCTAGTCAGCTGTAACGCAGAACCACAGTCACAGAAGGCCACGAGCCTGAGCGTGGCCAGGGTACAGGCGCCCCACCTCCAGGTCCAGAAAGACCTCCTCCAGCAGGCTGCGGCAGCCCTCGTCTGCGATGGTGTCCAGCACCCCGTCCATACTGGGCTGGCTCAGGGACACCTCCTCCTCCCCGCTGCTCTTCAAGTACTTCCTTTTCAAACTGACGACAGACTCCCTGTGGGAACAGAGTGGCTCAGGAGGCTGAGGGTGCCCGCAGCCCGCCCCCCCAACCCCTTCACCCCTCCCTTACCGCCCCCCCTGTTGCTCCCTGCGCCCCCGCAGCGCTTACCTGAAGGTCTGGCAGTTGTTGATGATGGCGACCATGTACTGCACATAGCAAGGCGGGTGCTGCCGGTCCCGCAGGTGCTCCTCCTTGTACAGCTGGGTTTCCTCTCTGTACCTGGGGACACAGCCATCAAACGCTCAGGAGGCCAGGGCTGCAAATGGCATGACACCCTGGCGCCCCGCAGGT
Organism: Hipposideros armiger; assembly: GCF_001890085.2. NCBI lineage: Eukaryota > Metazoa > Chordata > Mammalia > Chiroptera > Hipposideridae > Hipposideros > Hipposideros armiger. Next base: position 1,139,320 of record NW_017731935.1, read on the forward strand.
GCGTTCTACACCAGACACCTGACCAGGTGACTCTTTAAGAGTAGGAGAGGGCCGGCCGAGTGGCGTGATGGTTAAGAACTGGCTTGGGATGCCAGAGGGCCCCGGTTCGGATCCCACATATGAGGGCCAGTGACACTGCCCTCCACAGCTAAGATGCTGAACAACAGCTCAACCTGGAGCTGGGCTGCCGTGAGTCACCGGCGACGGCGTAGGCTGCAGCCCCTGTGGCAGTGGGTTGCCATGGGCTGCAGTGGGTTGCCATGGGCTACCGTGTGTAGCCAGCAGCCGCAGTGAGCGGCCAGCAGCCGCAGTGAGCGGCCATCCAGAAGCCCCGGCGACTGATCTGCCTCTCCTGGGAAGAGCGCAATGATGGTGCCAACTTGGGCCAGTGAAGCAGTATCCTCCACCACTAGACTGAGGACCAAAAGAAACGACAGCAACTTATCTGTTCCCCTTCCCCAATTCCCCAGCGCTGTTCCCATCTGCCCAATTCCCTAATAAAAATCTTTAAAAAAAAAAAAAAAAAAAGAGTAGGAGAATTTCCGGATGCTCTACACTAACGGAAAACCAGAGAAGCTGCTCATTTAAAATGAATCAGTAAAAGCTGCTTTCACACCAGGCTGTGAAATGCGCCTGGTCCTCTGCTTCTGCAGCGCCTCTGAAATGTGAGCTTGTGACCAGCTCGGGAAGCAGGACCTCATTTTATCAGACACAACATGCCAGAAACTCGTCCAACAGTACTGGGAACACTGTCAAACGCTGGCTGAAATGTCCCTTCCTGAAGCTCTCCCTGAAGGAACCAAATGAGAAATAAATCAGTCTTCAGATGTCATGAAAACCAATGGCTGACATGGCCATGCCATATCTCGGAAGCTACAGGCACGCTCCAGCACGGCCGGGAGGACAGCACGGTGCGGCAGGCCTGACGGCACACTGACACCGGCGACCTACGGGGAGTCTCAGCACTGGCCTCCTGCCCTGACGCTGCACAGTCACAGGCCGGGACAAGGGGAAACACCCACTCCTTCCGGCACAGGGCTACCTCGTCCTCTAACGGGATGACCGCCTCGGGCCACGAGCCCTACGGAGGCTGGTAGGGGCCCTAAGTGAGGGCTCACTGTTGGCTCCAGGCCACCAGAGCAGTGCAGACGGACACGCATGGTCCTGTGGTGTCACGTGGGGGTTCCTGCAAAGCAGCAGTGAAGGAGAGGGCATCGCACCAGCCTTCGGTGCTTTGTGGGGCAACGACACCAAACCAGCAGGGGGAGGCCCGTCACTACAGGATAACCAGTGCGTCCCCACCAGCCAACAGTGTGACGAGGTGGAGGGGCTGCTGTCCTGCTCCAGAGGCCTGAGAACCCAAAGGACCACACGCCATGAAGGGATGTGCCTGTGATCTGCTGTCACAGTCCCGTGGAGTGACTGCATGCTGTGTGTGGGATGACGGCGCTGTAGTCAGGGTGGACAGTGCTGGGGAAATGCCACCATGGCCCAATGTCTGGGATTTCCTTTAGTTACATCAGCGGGGGAGGGGGAACCAGGTGAGGCAAAGGGTGACTTTAAAGGGGCAGCTTTTGAACCTGTTTTCTCTGTCATTCTTTCTACTTCTGCATAGGTTTGGAAATCTTCACAAGCAATTAATTCAAAGGGAGGGTGACGTCCTGGAGACAAAGTCCCCCAAGTCTCCGGTCCAGGGCTGGCTCTGCTGGAGGGCCCTCCCCATGTGGGCCTGGAGCTGTCCTCCCCTCCCCCACCACAGCCGGGAAATTCAGGCAACAGGAAGGATAAGTGTCTAAGGAGACCCTAACTCCTGATGACACTGTGGGCTCTCAGGGGTCTGCTGTAATCCGTTCAAAAGAACAGAACAAGAAAGGCTGCACTAAGTAACAGAAGAGTGTGAGTATGGCCAACCCAGGCTTAAGTTCTGTTCTAACGTCAGGCATATTAGGATCAACACATTTTTGCTTTTAATTTTTAAAAACATGCGCTTTCAGAATAAGCACACTGGCAAAAATACATACCTACTTAAGAAAGAGCTCATTTGCTGAAGACACAGAACTAGTACCTTTGTTTTCAGATCTTCACTTATCTGAGCAGCAACTTGGAGATTCTGCTCGAACATCTAAAAGTTGAAGAACTTATGAGTTAGACTCAGAAGAGCCCAGGTTTCCCGTGATATAACCCCCTCCCCCCCATCTGCAATTAGTTGTTAGGACAGTCCAAATTCAGAGAAAAAAATGAAACCACTTGAAAAACAACAAAGTTATTTAAACGAACAACTTTCTCACCAGGTAGAAAACCAAGTGAATCATTTCCTAATCACCCGCCAATCGGGGGTTTCCATGTAGGGGGAACCTGACGGAGAGATGGGGCCCACGGAGGTGCCAGGGGCGCTGTGAGCTGTGACGTGGATTTCTTAAGAAGACTTAGGAGGACACACTGCAGCTGAGGGAAGGGCCAGCAGGCAGCGCTCACTCCAGGTCCTTGTCAGAGGAGCTGTCATGACGCACGTCAGAGTTTCCAGAATGAAAGAAAGGGTGAGGACCTGTGCTAACTAATAGTGTCACCCAGAGAGAAACACCGCCAGCACTTGGCTCTGCCCGCTGGAGCCCCAGCCCTGTCAGCCAAGTGCCACAAGAATATTCCAACACAACTCAGGCCTCCGACTGTCAGGAACACACTCAAGGGAAGAAAACCCCACAGGCAGGAGAACAGGAGGACATGGGGACACCAGCAGGCGGGGCGGCATTAAAAAGTAAATTATCCATAAGAAGGCATGATTACCGCTCAAGTCTAAAGGACTCTTTCCCAAATCCGTCAGGTTAGACCCTATTTTGTGGCATTTATGAAGACTTATCTTGGCCATTTCAATATCAGGAAACTCCAAACAAGCAAAGAGAAATCTGAGCGTCACACACCAATAACACAGAATTACGTTCTACTTCAAGTCCAAAAAAAATCAGGAAAACTTAAGGTGACCCTGGGCAAAAGTATGTGGCAGGTATGACCCTCAGTTCCTTCAGCGGCAGACACAGCAGGGTCTGAGGCACTGGGCAGGCTTCGCTGCGAAACGAGGCACCTCGTCCATCTGTAGACCCGAGACCCACTAACCTCCCGCACTGAGCCCCAGAACCGCACAGGGTACCTGGAAGACGATGGCCGGGAGTGTTGTCTGGTAGTACCCATCTTGGTCGGCTTCGGGCTCGGTCTCTTTTACCCAGTCTTTTTTATCTGTTTCTAGAGCTTTCCGCAGCCAGGCAATGATGTTTGACTACAGAAGCACCACAGGGAGGAAGGAAAGAACAGGCCCCTGAGCCAAGCGCACAGAGTGCAGCTGCAGAACCAAACACAGCGCCCTGGGAATCCCTGCTCCAAACAAGAGGCCACCAGAGAGGCCATCCCCAGAGCCAGCTTGCAGCGGGCGGTGCCTGCTCCAGCCTCCGCCAAGCCAACCCTGGGAGGGCGGACAGCGTTTGTCAGCAGCACACAGAGGAGCGAGGCTGACGGCCTCTGGCAGGCCAGTGTGTGCAGGACCAGACACCAGCACTGTTGCCTCCGAGTGCAGAACCCCTCCCGCTTCCTGGGCGTGGGCCTGTCAGCATCTGCACGGGCCCAGGAAGCAGACCCTGAGCTCATCTTACTCTGAGACCGCCTGGGGTCACCGGGTAGCACACAGGGCCCTAACTGCCACCTCCCACTCCCGGGCTCAGCGCTCACGGGCTGGCCGGCACCACTGCTGAACAGCGGGGTGTCGGGGTCTCGCCAGCCTACCAGGAACAGGACACTCCTCCAGTCCAAAACAGAGCCCACACCTATGGAAAGCATGCCCCACACGATCCCCAGATGCAGGGCCGCAAACTGGCCCACTCTCCTCAAGTGATCCGCAAACGTACGTTTCAAGACTCAACCTCCCAGAAACAGAGCCCTGCAGGAAGCCAACGTCCAGGCGGGGTCTCACCCGCGTCTGCCCGCAGCCTCTGGTCCCAGTCTGACTCCCACAGAGCCGGCGAGCAGCTGGCACTGGGCACAGCCTATGTTGGGCCATGCACTGCTCTACTCACAGTGAGAGTCGACATGTACGTGTCCAGCAGCTCAGAGACCACATTTGGAGAAAGCAGAGGTTGCAGGGCGCCGACATCCACCTCCGGGGCCAGGTCCGCGTTCCCCATCATCTCTGTGCTATGGAAGAACCAGCAGTGAGAAAGGGTAATGACTACAGTCAGACAGGGGAGCCCCGAGGCGCCATGGCCCACGCGGGGAGGACCCGTGAGGGCGAGACGTGTGTGTTCTACACTCGGAGCTGACCAGGGGCAGGAGGGTGCAGGCAGATGCACTCTGCAGAGCCGGAGAGTCATGTCCAGAGCAGAGAACACACAACATCCACAATGAGGACAAGTCAGCAAGGGAGTGTCCTGTGCCCAGATGACCGTGCTCGATGACAATGAAAAGAAGGCATGGGTGTGGGCGAACTCTCAGGAAAAAGTGTTCCTCAAGACAGTTAATACCTATGCATGTGGTTGGGTTCTTCAAAGCCCAAGGTTCGACTGCTCAGAAAACTCCTCTGCCTTACGCTGCATTCCGCAAGCATGGACTTAAATGACACTAGTCCACTATCCATAAGGAACCCAAGGTCTGGCCGACTGAAAAAGCACTTCATAAAATTCTGCAAATGTGAAAACTATCGACTTAACCGAGATTATTAACCCAAGAACCTGAACTCAGTGTGAAAGCGTCTGTAGCATGAAGCAGGTCAGCTTTTCCAGAACATGCACTGGGCTGGGCGGGTGACCAACAGGAAGCTGTTCAGAGCCCCAAGGACCAGACCGTGCTTCCAGTGTGTTGAGAAGAACAAAACCAACCCACGAAACTGGGCATGTCACACAGACGCACGCCCCAGGTCAGGTGGCTGGAGCACGGGCCCAGAGCCCAGATTCGAATCCTGCTCCCACTCGTGGGTGGTGTGAACTGGGCACACAGCTCCCTGTGCCTCGGTTTCCCCACATACAAAACGAAGATGAGTGTAACAGTGCTTCCACACGGGTGACAGGTGTAGGTCATGGCTGCAGGGAGGGGACCACCAGCTGGGACTCCCGGGCTCTGCGAGGGCAGCATATGGGGTGCTCTGACAGCCCCAGCCACGATAAGCGTCATTAAGGAGGTATTTTCTCCATATTTCTGTGTTAAAAGTTACACCTTCTCTGCTGCAGTTACGAAACAATAAACAAGACACAAACAAATCCTGAAACCTCACTGCCACTCTAAGAGGTTTAATTACTTTCTATACTCTCGAAACAGGACAGGCTAAAAAAATTCCAGTGCAGCACTCAATACTGGTTTCTATTCCTAAAACGTGCTTTCCTCTCTGCTAGCTAATCTTAAAGAATTTCAAGGTACACCCCCCCCCACCCCCGCCATTGCCTTGTTTTTCAAACCCTACCCCAAACTGAAGTGCAAATGAAATGGCTCACATCCCTTTTGTGAAGCAAAAAAGCCCCAAGGATGAAATGTGAAAAAGGATGTGTTTTCTCTAGCAAACCAGTGAGAAGAAACCAAACCCGGGGAAGGAGTGCGCTGGCGTCCCAGCAGACAGGGGACTCTGTGGGACCTCTGGGCCCTGTGTCCTCACCTGCTCACAGCATCCCCACCGGGACACAGGGAACACTCAGGACCCAGCAAAGCCCGCCATGGACTGCCGGACACGGGCCCGACGTCAGGGGCCGGGTGACACAGGCAGAAGTGCCACCCGACATGAGCACTCACACAGCCAGAGGCTGAGCCCTGACCTCCAGGATGGGCCCCCATAGGTGGCCCAGAAAATAAAGCCTGTGGTGCTAAGCCGCTGCCCGAGCAAAGCCACTGCAGCCATCTGCGTCAGTGTCTACAAAAGAGGAAACACGAGACAAAACGCAGCTACCTGGTGTAGGTGTTTAAAACCCACGTCAGCAGGCTCACGATCTCGTTTGCTTCCAGATCTTCCGACGCGAGCTCCTGCATCCGTGTGCTCAGGGCCTGGTGGTACATGCCTAGGAGTCTCCTGAAGATGTCGTACTGGGGCGGGAAGCACTGAACCATCAGCGTTTTGGCGACAATGAGGTCGTCCAGGACGTACTTCCTGATGATTTCCAGGTGGCGGACGAGCCACATCTTGTCTGACTCCCTGGTGTCTGCCTGCGTGCCCTCGATCCTGGTAGTCACGGTCCTGTCCAGGATGGCGAACATCTTCTCCTTCCAATTCTTGGGCCTCCCGGGAGGGACAAAGCCAGTTTGCTTTTTTCGGTCGAGTATGCGCCTGTCAATCTTTTCTTCCCTCTCGATGATCCTGACAACTGACACCAGCAAGGTAGGGTCACGGCGGACGGTGACCAGTGACCTCTGCAGCACCATCCACAGCTGCTTGGCCAGCTCATCGGACAGTCCCTGCGTGCTCCCGAAGTAACCGTGGATGAGGGTCATGTCGCGAGTGTTCCCACTGTCCGTGCGATACTGCTCGTACATCAGCCCGTCCCGGGAGCACTCCAGGTCCATCAGCTTCCGGTGGGCTTCCAAGAGCGCCCCCTGCTCAATGAGGTCCTGGGTCTCCCGCACAATCTCGGGCACTAGGGAAAGGCACAAGATGGCGCTGTGAACCCCACCCAGGGCCGTGCAGGATGCTGGGGAGACGGTGGGGCAGGGGGCACCCAGCCACCCCCAACTCCACGGTCTACCGAAGCCACCTGTCCCCCAGCCCCTGCCACGTGATCCCGGAGCAGCTTGCACAGTTTGTGGGTGCCAGGGGGAGCAAAAAGGATTATGCCCTCTAAATCCTGGGCGTCTGTCGAGAGGTGCAGGCACAGAGGTGGCCGCACGCCCCCACTGCTGCAAGGCTCTCCCCATCCGGGGCGGTTCCAGGACCAGTGCCTTTTTACCTCCTTCAATTTCTCTTTTTCCCTTTTGGAAGCCAGATGTTTAAAGACTAGGACATTCAAAAGCAATTTCACATACAGGGGAATTGAGAAAGTGACTGCACAGCCCCAGGCAAAGGCACAGGCTCAGAAAAAAACTGAAAAGACCTTAGGTTTAGGCTTCAGGCTGATCGTAGGCATACAGAGCCTATAGCACTCTAAACAAACTAACCAATTGAGGAATAAAAATACCTGGGGAAGAAGAGAGTCTGATTTCTGATTATCTCTCTATTAGATTCAAATGTCCATTGTTCAATAAAAAGAATCACAAGGCATACAATAGCATAAGTCAGAAAGGAGGTTCCAAGGAAAAAATAAACCAACAGAAGCTGTCCTCGACAAAGACTAGATGACGGATCTACTAAACAATGACTTTAAAATAAGCCTGCATATGCATATGCTCAAAGAACTAAAGGAAGGCATTGAGAAAGTCAAGAAAACAACACACAAACCACATGGAAATACAAGTATAAATGAAAAAACAGGAAATCTAAAAAGAAACCACCCCCAAAAATTCAGGAGCTTAAAAAGTACAATAACTGAAATAAAAAGTTTACTTCAGGGATTCAAGACCTATTAGAGCCCACAGAAAAAGAGAACCAGCAAACTGGGAGACAGCACAACGGAAAAGGACTAAAGAAGAGGGAAAGGCGCCTATGGGGCCTCTAGGACACCAAACCGACCAACATGCACACTGTGGGGATCCCAGAGGAAAAGAGAGAAAGGGGAGAGACACTACCTGAGTAATGGAGGAAGTTTAACAACTTCGATGAAAGACATGAATATAAACATCCAAAAGCTCAACAAACTCCAAGCAGGAAAAGCTCAGAGACCCACAGTGAGACACACAATCAAACTGCTGAAAGCCAAAGACAGCAAGAGAATCTTGTAAGCAGCAAGAGAGAAGCAACTTGTCACACACAAAGGCTCCTCAGTAAGATTCCCAGCAGACGTCTCATCAGAAACTCTGGAGGGTAGAGGAGAGTGGGCTGGTATATTTTAAGTGCTAAAAAAAAAAAAAGACTGTCACCCAAGAATCCTATACCTGGCACAACTGTCCTTCAGAAGTGAAGGAGAAATTAAGACAGTCCAAGATAAACAAGAGCCGAGGGAGCTTGTGACCACTGGCCGTGCCCTGAAAGGGAGTCCTGTGGGTGAAACGAAAGCACTCGACACTCTCAAAGCTGTATGGAGAACCAAAGGTACACACGTGGGTAACTGTAAAAGCTAGTGTTGTTGTAACTTTGGTTTGTGACTCTACTTTTTACTGTACATAATTTAAGAGACATATAATGTATTTAGAGAAAAAAATGATTAGTCCAAAGCTAGTACTGTGGTTTATAATTCCACATTTTGTTTTCTACACAATTTGTGAGACTAAGATATTAAAAAAGTTTGTCTTATGCCTTTGGACACACAATGTATAAAGATGTAATTCTGTAACATCAACAACTGAAAGCTGGTGGGGACAGAGTTGTTGAGGAACAACAGTGTTTTTGTATGTTATTGAAATTAAGCTGGCATAAATTCAAATTAGTGTGTTAAATGTTATCCCCGTAGGAACCACAAAGAAAACAGCTATAGAATACACACAAAAGGAAATGAGAAAGGAATTAAAATGTTTCAGTACAAAAAAAATCAATCAAACACAAATGAGAATAATGCAGAAAATGGACAAAAAAGCTGTAAGGCATATAGAAAGCAAATGGGAAAATCACAGAATTAAGTCCCTCCTTATTAGTAATTACTTTGAACGTTAGTGGATTAAACTCTCCTATAAAACGCCAGATTGGCAGGATTTAAAAAATCATTTAATCCAACTATATGCTATCCACAAGAGACTCCCTTGAGATCCAAAGACACAAACAGATTGAAAGTGAAAGGATGAAAAGATAGTCCATAAAAATTAGTAATCAAAATAGAGCAGGGATGGCTATAATATCAGAGAAATTAGGGCTGAAATTAAAAAATTACAAGAGACAAAGAAGAAGTATATACAGAGGGTGCCAAAAAAAAGTATACACATTTTAAGGAAGGAAATAAACTATTAAAATTGTAATACTCAACATATACTGATAATAAAAGATGAATACAAGTCCTGTGTATACATTTTTTGGCACCCTCAGTATTAACCAATGGTTCAATCCAGCAAGACATACAACAGCTGTTAACATATACACACTTAAAGACAGATCATCAAAATATATGAAGCAAAAACTGACAGAACTGAAGGAAGAAACGGGCAGTTGTACAACAACAGCTGGAGTTTTCTAAACCCCGCTCACAATAGCTAGAACAACCAGGCAGCAGGTAAGGAAGCAGAGGATTTAAAAACACAAGAAAGCCATGAGATCTGACATACACAGAACACTCTACCCAACAGCTGCACACACGCTCTTCTCAAGTGTACATTTTCCAGACACACCACAGGTTAGGCCACAAATTAAGTCTCGATAGATTTAAGAGATACGTATCATACCAAGTATCCTCTCTGACCACAATGGATCAAGTCAGAAATCTTAACTGATGAAAATTCACAAATTTGTGGAAATTAAACCATACGCTCATAATCAATGTGTCAAAGAAAAAAAAATCACAAGGGAAATTAGAAAATACTTAGAGACAAATGAAAATGAAAACACAAAACACCAGAACTAAGGGGATGCAAGGGAAGTTGTGGTAAAGGAGAAGTGGACAGCTATCAACACATTAAAAAGCAGAAAGACGTTAAATCAACAAGGAACTCAGAAAAACAAGCCAAACCCAAAACTACCAGGAGGAAACTGTAATGATTAGAACAGAAAGAAACAAAACAGAGAACAGAAAAATGATAGAGAAAATCAACACAACCAAAAAGTACTTCTTTGAAAGACCAACAACTCACAAACCTTTAGCTGGATGGGCAAAGAAAAAGAAAGAACGCAGACTCAAATAGTATAACGAGCAATGCAAGTGGGGATATTACTACCAATTCTAAGACATAAAAAGGGTAAGAGAATACCATGACCAATTCTGTGCCAACATACTGGATAACCCGGATGAAGTGGCAACTTCCTGGACACGCACAACCTACGGAGACTAAATCCCCAAGAAACAGAAAGTCTAAGTAGACCTCTAACTAGTACTAGGTTGGCAGGAGGGGCAATGGGGGGGCTCTCATTTAATGGGCGCAGAGTTCCAGGGCCTTGTCCCCCAGTTTTGAGGTACAGCGGACATACAGCACTGTACAGAGGTTCAGTTGTGTGAGATGCAGAGTTCTGGAGAGGGGGGTGGTGACGGCTGCACACCAATGTGAAAGTACCTCATACCACAGAACACATACTTGGTCAAGGTGCTAAATTTTACAGTGTGTGGATTTGATATTGAGAGTGTGTGGGGGGAGGGTGTGTGCACGGCACCACTGAACACAGGCAATGAGAAAAGTCTAAGGGAGCAAACACACACGGCATCCTCCCAGGGAAAGCCTGCTCCTAGCAAGACGGAGGCATTTGTTCACCAAGGGAACAAGATTATATTCAACTCTGTAATGAACCGCTTCTGGGAAAGGGACTTCTAGGTCACCTGGCATTAGTGTTACAGGCGGGAGGAAATGCAGCCAGTCAACTGGAAGTGTAAGAGGGAAACTAACTGGGGAGGCACTAGCTGGGCTTCATGAAGCGGAGTCTGGCGTGGGGACTTGGTTCCAATTCCAGGCAGTCAACAGTCACCAAGGGGAGCTGCTGACTAGACCCCAACCTCCCGCCCCCCGCCCTGGCACTGGCAGTGCTGCACCACTCCTGGGGGCACACGTGGAACAAAGGGGCCAGGTGCTCGACAGTGGTGCCACCAGACCCAGGCGTGAGGAGTCAGTGTGAGGAGTCCAGGGGATGGGGGCGGAACAGGACACAGGTCCCCACGGCATGGCCTGGCAGGAGCAAGGCCGTCACAGCAGTGGGCAGATGGGAGGAACTGCGCAAGGCTACACTCAGCGCTCAAGCAGTTTGGGGAAAGGCAGAGCGAACTCACTGAGAGCAGACATGGGATGAAGGAAGGGAAGGGGCCAGATCATCCAAGGCCTCTTGCTGGGATGTTGGTGACCGTGACAGGCACGGGGACAAGGGGAGAGATGGGCTCCGGGGGGCGGACGAAGAGCTCCTGTCACAGCCCCCGCGAGCAAGCTGTGCTGAACACACCTGGGAGTCCCACCC
>NW_017731935.1:1156297-1165728 GCF_001890085.2 Hipposideros armiger
AGCTCCCGAAAGCCCGCGGGTGGCACAGGCGAGGCTGGAAGGAGGCAGGGACGGTGCGGAGCAGCGAGGCGGGCGCACGCGGCGGGGCGCGGCGGCGGGGCGGGGGGCGTGCGAGCCCCACCGCGGCTCGGGCCGCAAAACCGCGAGCTGCCGGACAGCCGGCTGCGGCGCCACAGGTCACAGCCGACCAGGGGCGGCACCTCGCTCACCCGGTGATGGCAGGTACCGTTATTTCATCCGTACTGAGGAATTGTGAAAATCTGTTGAGCAATGAATGTAAACAAAAAGTTGAAAATACGTTTGAAGATATAACAGTAATGGCATTTTGAAAAGTAATGAAGAAAAAATTTGCCAAAGTGATCAAAGCTTTTAGGACTGTTACTTCACAACACAGCAACATAAGACATGGAGGCTATCAACTGGCCAAAATAACTCTCCAGCAAATCCACCAAGAGGGGTTTATTCGGGAAAAGGAAAAGAAACGAGACCACACCAGAAGCGTACAAATGCACACTTCCACCCAGAGGGCTAACCAGCTGCACACGTGCAAGAAAGAGAGTGTTCCCAAGAAGGCATCTACATTTATTTTAATTCCTTCTAGGGAAGTTACCACAAAGTTTAACAGGAAGTCAGGACTAGAGTTAACAAGGGGCCCAGCTCCGCCCCATAGTCCTCCCAGCTCTGTGGTTAATCATCTTCAGCTGTCAGTTCACTTTTATCAAGACTCACGCTATCTGTGCCTGTGTTGGGATGTAGGACTCCCTAATTTCCTCAGTTCACCAGGAATGGTTAAAAATACGATGGTTTGGAGGTGGCTCTGGAGTGCAATGGATAGCACATTGGACTTCTAAAAATGTGATGCTTTGGGCCGGCCGAGTGGCTCAGTTGGTTAGGAGTTGGCTTGGGACGCCAGCTCTGAGCAGCAGGGCCCTGGTTCAGATCCCACATGAGGGCCAGTGACGCTGCGCCCTGTACAGCTAAGATGCTGAACAACAGCTCTACCTGGAGCTGGGCTGCCGTGAGTGGCTGGCAGCTGACGAGAGCTGCCATGAGGCGTCATGAGCGGCCGTCCAATGGCTGGTGGCCAACTGCCTCAGCCAGGAAGAGCTCAGTGTTCATAATACCAACATGGGCCAGTGAAGCAACGTCCTCCACAACTAGACTAAAAAACAAAAGGACAGCAACTTGTCTGTTCCCCTTCCCCAAATTCCCCAACGCTGTTCCCCTCCCCCAATTCCCCAGTAAAAATCTTTAAAAAAAAGTGATTTATCTGGCTTCCAGAACCATGAGAGAATAAATTCCCATTGTCTAAAAAACAAAGTAGGGTGCTTTATTAAAGGACTTTATTTTTTTCTTCCTTAAAACTAAAAACACAAAACCTTGATTAAAAATCTTGTTTGGCAAACCAATCAACTGAAAAAAGCCTCCTGTAAAATACTGGATAAAAATGGCAATCACTCTTAAATGCAAAGGAGAATTCACCAGCAAGCACAGGAAATGACCAGGGGGCAGAAGCAGAGGGAGGAGAGAGTGAGGGGAGTGAAAACTGCAAAACTGCTGCTGGAGCAAGGATGTGGGGGTGCTGACGCCCAGGGTGGGGTTTTCACACCCACATGGGGCAGATAGGGCCACAGCTCTACAGGAGTGCCCTGAGACTCTTCCATGAAGCCAGGATGTTCAAAGGGTGCACTGTCAGTGCGGGAGTGGACCCGGGGAAGGAAACAGAACCCCGAAAGCAGTGAGACGGCCTGCTCTGCAGCGTCCTGAGACCCATGTGTGTTGTGGGGGAACAGAGACCTTGATTTGGTCCCACTTACACTTTGCTAAATCCACATGTTGACCATAACCACCAAAGAAACAGTTGTGACCGCCAAACAAATGGGGGGAGATGCACGGGAAACACGTGCTCCCATGTGGACAGTAAGAAAGGAGGAAACGCCAAACGGTCTGCGTAAGTGTGAACACAAAACAAGTAGAGATATGTCCAAATGTATCAACTATCAGAACACAAGTGGATGGATTTTAAAGCAGCAAAAGAGTTAACGAATGAGAAAACCTCATGAATAAAGAACGGGACGGTTAGGCGTGGAGGAGGTTTGCACATGGCCAGTTGGGGCTGCGAAAGCCGGTTTCAGACAAAATGGGCTTAATGTCAAAGACACTGTCACAGAAAAATTATTTTCTTAAGATGCTAAATACATAGGCTACAAAGAGACAGCTTGCTGTGCTAAAATCTCAAACTGTTGTATGATTTTAAAATATCCTTAAATGAAAGAAACCAGGCGGGTGCTGCCCGGCCAGGCCAGCATCCTTAAGAAGGCCATGCATACCGTCCAACCACAGCCCAGGGGCGTTCCCACTGATCTGCTGTCCCTTCACACCTGCGAGCCCTGCAGGACCTTGTCCCACCCTCCCCTCCCTGTCCCCTCACCTGCAGGTCACCTCAGGTCTTGGCTCAAAGGCAGCCTGCCAGCCGGCCTTCCCACAAAACTGCCACCAGGTGCCCCCCGCCCCCCAATGTGTTTGTGTAGCACCTGTCCCCTTGTGCTGCACTACAGAACTTGGTGGTTCTGTGGTCACTTCTCTTCCCTTCCCCCGTGCACACGTGGGTGCACACACGGTGTCAGCTCCAGCACAGCACTGATGTCCGTGTCCTTGCTGTGTCCCCATCACAGGGCCTGGCATTCAACAGGGACTGAACCACTACTGTTGAATGGCAGAAGGAAATACATGAAACAACTGCCATCTCACATCCCCTGAAGGACAAAACCAAAGCGTCTGACAACACCCAGTGTTGAGGGGACGTGAGCCCCAGGGGTGCTGGTGGGGTGTTGCTATGGTCTGAATGTTTGTGTCCCCCAAACTTCATTCACTGAAACCTGACACCAAAGGTGACAGTGTGAGATGGTGGGCCATGGGAGGTGCTTAGGTCGCAAGAATGAGTGTCCTAAGAGACCCTCCTCCCACCAGTGAGGACACAGCACCCTGATCTCCAGGTCCCACCTCCACAATGTGACAAATAAGTGTCCATCTGTGGTGTACTTACAGCAGCTGAAACAGACGGAGGCACGCATGAGCAGGACCGTTGGCAGCACTCTTGGGGTGCCCGCAGCCCCAAGAAGCACATCGGGGGGGTCTGAGATTGACCCCCATACCTGGCTGTCCCCACAGAAGGGGGGTAGTCATGTGATGGAGTGAGAGTGGGTGGCCCCATCTCAGGTCTCAGCAGAGTGAGTCTGAAGAGTACGGGCAAGACAGGGAGGGGCATGGGGACAGAGGGTGGGCAGAGGGAGCAGCTGGGCGTGGCCCAGCACACAGGGGCTGGCTGGTCCGCTCTCCCCTGGGAAAGACACAGGAGCCTCAGGACCACAAAGGCTGGACCTGCCAGCAGAGGCAGATCATGCTCTGTCCAGGGCACCTGAAGCTTGTTCAGTTTTGGGGGTGCTCTTTGACCAAACGAAGGAAACCAAACCACTGTCCCTGGGCCTGGGCCGTGATGACCATTGTCCCCGCAGGGATGACCAAACACCTGCCACCAGGGCCTGGGTCCAGCAGGGCTGACCCCACGGGGTCGGGGGTCTGCTCCCTATAGGACAGGTCAAGCCTGGGGTGTCCTGAAGGTTCACCCACCCTCAGTGCTGGGCAGGAGAGGGGCTGGCGGATGAAGGAGGTAGTGCTGAGAAGCGTTGCTGGGCCACAGCAAGGGCTGCCCAGGCGGCCTCCCTGTGACTGGGCTCCGAGTTCACGTTCACTTTCATTACTGCCTTCCATCCAGTGGGGAAAGACTCTTAGAATGTAAGGTCACCAACACATACTTTAAAGGAAATAAAGTGACTTCATTTGAAACATCAAGTAGATGCTTCCATTTATGGTAAACACATATTAACGTGATTTATTTTACACCAATATTGCAAACGTAATGGAACTATAGTATCAGAAATATATTTGAAAGCTCTTTTAAATGGCACTGAGAAAACCAGAGTTACATTATAGCACATCCATGTAAAGTTCAATAAATCTTTTTCTTCCAGTAGAAACTACAAAAGTATAAAATAGAATTTGTGTTTGTCTCCTCCCTTCCCTCCGCTTCTTGATTTTAGCATGTTTCAGCTACACAGACCAAAGCTACAGACGGCAGAAGCACACAGCCTGTCACTGGTCCCGACAAGGACCCTTCAGAGCAGAAGTGACCACATTGCACCACCTGTACCCCATCATCGTCTTCCCATTTTCAGGGGGGCATGGACATAAAATAACAGAGGTGCTGACTCAGGACATTCTGTGGCTGCAGACCCAGCAAGGGAAGGGGCCTGGGCCCAAGCACAAGGACGTCTCAAGAACACAAAACCTGCGGAGTAGAGGTCCAGGTTCTGAGTTCTGTATCAATGAAGCATCACCTGTCTGCCCACCTGCAACCAACTTGGTGCACATGATCCAAGGACAATGAGGACACATGGGTTCATGAATGTTGAGAGGAGGTAGGGCAGCAGGGCACCACGGCCCCGGTGGGCAGGACGGGGCAGCAGGGCACCACGGCCCCGGTGGGCAGGACGGCTAAGTGTGTTTGGAAGGGCTTCTCCTCACGTGAGGCTCAGGCCTGCAGCTCTTCTTTGGTTCTGTGGGGTCTGGCGACAGTGCAAACATGCGATGACGGCTCTGAACCCCGTCAGGCCCAGTTACACATCACAAGTCTGCAGAACCGCCTGTCTGTTCACCCTAGAGGGAAGGGCAGCCCCTGCCTCCCCTCAGTTGAGTGAAGTGAGAGGAGGTGCTGAGGAGAACCCTCCCCGGCAGGAAGAAGGGACGGCTCCTGAGGACACGCGGCTCCCATGGCGAGGGGCCGGCTGGCATCGCTCTGACCGGGAGGGAGCAGGGAGACTGCATTCAATCCCTGGACGCCCAGGGGGCAGAGGTGTGCAGTGCTCGGAGAGACGTGGGTGGACAGGGGACACTGAGCCAGCGTGGGCCGAGGGAAGCAGGTGATCCTCAGGGTGGCATCTGCCACACAGTGTCGGCATCAACCTGGGAGCTGAACACTAACACCCCAAAGCACCAATGACAGAGAAAGACCCTGTGCTAAGCACAGAACATTCCAGATGGTGGAGCAGCAAGCGCTCACCAGGGGGCTCCTGCCACCTCCCAAGACGCCCAAGTGGAGGTGACTTTAAGGACAGGTGTCCTTGTCCCTGAGGTGGAGGGGTCTGTCCACCCCAGCACAGGCAGGCAGGCGGGCGGCCGGGGACCCCGGAGCTCAGGGCCTCCCAGCTGCCTCCTGCTTGGTGCTGGTTTTCACACCCCGAGGTGATGCCCTGGGACCCCCGGAACTTTTCCAGCAGCCACAAGGCATCTGTGGGTGGGGATTGAGGGTCACCTTCACGTTCTGATTTATGCTTTGTATCCAAATTTCCTACAATCAGAACGTATTACCTTTATAATTTTTTTTTAAACATTACCTGTCTTGTCTCTAGTAATTCCTCCTTGGATGGTGGTTGGAGTGCTCATTTGAGAAACTGTAGACAGCCGGAAAGACAGCCAGACACCACAACTTCCCGCTTCTTTCCTGTTCTCACCTTTTCTGCCTCCAAACCCACTCTGGACTCGGTCACATGATGCACTGAGACTTCTGAGCCCATTCAAGACCCGGAGAAGCTTCTAAAAGGGACACGACCCCGTGAGTCTCCACTGCAGGTTGAGGACCGGTGCCCCTTCTGCCTGGAACTTTCTAGAGTCCTTCCGCGAATGGGTGCATGGTCTCCTGCAGTGGAATTACAGCCCTAACTTACTGCCTCAGCCTCCCTGGGTGTGGCCACCTCTGCAGTCGCAGAGGAGCTGGGGCTTCAGGACGTCACCTCAATGCTTTCCCTTTCCCAACGGGACATGACTGGCCGCAGGCGGAGCTGCAGCCTGGAGGACGCCCCATGAGCCCACGCAGTTCACTTTGGCTGCTTCCTGAAAAATGCTAGTCCCTCAGAGAGAAACACTGTCACACTTGAACAGACTCAAGGCCACTTTGCACCTGAGGGCTCTGGTGATGCTAGAAAATACAGATATGCTGCTGCATCTGCTGCCCACAGGTGACGGGCGAGCCTGTGCGACTGCAGAGCGACGGACAGGAAAGAAGGGTTCCAACCCCACTGGCCCGGTTGATGGGGAAATTGGAGCGCGGACGGACGCCATGTTAACAAGCGCCCGGCTCTATGGCAGGAAAGTGTACTCGGAGGCTGTGGATGGCACCAGTGTTGCCAAGGCACTTTTAGGGAGAATCCCAGGCACCCCACCCTGGCTGTGAGAGGCCCACGGTGGGGAGTCCAACGGCTCGCGCTTGATCACGGGTGGGGTTCCGGGAGCTCTGCAGTCACAACCCAGAGCCGGGGGCTGGTGGCCCCGCACACAGAGGCAGGGGGGAACCTCCAGGCACATGCAGGGTGCAGGGTGGACTGGGGCCAGCTCCCTGCCGGGCCTGGGCGGGGCCCTCGGCATGCCGTGCCCCAGATGCGGGGCATACAGATGGGGCCTAGAGTCTGGCTCCGTTTTCAGGTGCATCCTTGTCGGGAAAGTGACCAGCTGTCTCTTGGCCATGTCACTGGCTCCCAGCCACACCTGGCTTGGGGACACGGAGTAGCCATCTGCTGCGTCCTCTGACCCACAGTCACTCTCCATCTTGATGGGCACATCAAGGGACAACATGGGGTTGCACGGGGCCCCAGGGGGCATGGGCACGCCTCGCAACTTGATGTCCTCGGTGGAATAGGCTCCTGCTGCGAGGCGCTGCACGCTAGGCTGAGGGAGCCGGCTCTCCAAGCTCCCCTGGGGGAAGGGGCAGTTGGGAGGGTGCACCTGGCTCTGAACGCCATCCCGCAAGGCTCTGCTGGCCCGGCTGGCGTAGGCACTGGGGGGCTGGTGGCAGCTGGGGGAGTTCTTGAAGGCACTGACGCTGCCGGCAGGGATGGTGCCTGGGGTGTCGGGGTAGGGCAAGCCGGAGACCCGGGAAACAACAGGCACAGAGAGCGGGTCACTCCTGCTGAGCTCCAGCTTCAGCTTAGCGCCGTCCTGACCGTGCTTTCCTGTCACCCAGTTCAGGTGCCTCATGGGTCTCGGTGTCTGGAAGCGGCAGTCGTATGCGTGTATTTCCCTCCGTGCCCTCACCCCCGAGGAGCTGCTCGGCACCCACTCGTGCTCCTGGCGTGCCCTGTCCCTGCGGAGAGGAGAGGGCCCATCAGACAGAGCGGGAGCAGTGATGAGGGCGGGCTCTAAGTTCGGGTGATGCCTGCTTAATCTGTCAGGTGCCCACTCAACCTGCCCCTCTCAACCTGCCCGCAGCCTTATGACACCAGTGCCAGCGTTCTCCCTTCCTGTGTGTGACCCTCTCACAGCCTCCCGGGCACCTGGTGGGGGTCCATGAGGACACGCCAAGTGTGAAGGGTCAACCACATTAGTGGCTACTAACAGGGCAGGGAGGTCCAGGTGGTTTCTGTGCACCAGGCCCTGTCGCTGGCCATGCTGCTGCCATGTTCATGACATGGTGTGACATCACCTCTGGTGACAGCGGAGATGGTGACCAGGAGGGCAAGGTGGAGCCTGGCAACCGCACAGCCTGGCCAGTCCTCCCAGAGGAGACCCACTGGTCAGGGAAGGGAGCCCAGAGCTTGGTGGGGCGGGGCGAGTGCAGAGGGTTTCTGAGCTAAGGTGAGGGTGGAGGATGGGGTGCTCCCCCAGGGCCCAGGCTGTAGGCAGAGGGGGAGTCCAAAGGCCCTGGCAGTCCTGGCTGAAGCCCCGACTGTCCCAGACCAGTCCCCACACATATAATGACAACTTCTAGGACAAGAAACATGTCTGGGTGTGTTCCGTGTGTATCTGCACGTTCTGCTAACAGTGAGATTTAGTTGTCATGGTCGAGGCCACCAGACCTGCCACCAATCACTCTTCCTTCTTAACACCGAGCTGTGACTTAGGAAGGCGCCAGCTGGGCAGAGGCACCACTTACCCTGCAGCCCCCTCGGGGTCAAGGACGAGGTCAGGGCTGCCCCTAAGGCACAGGCACGTGGCCCTGGCTGGGACCCGGGCCCAGCGACAGGCGTCCATTTGTGCCCTGAACACCGAAATGCCGTTTTCTCCATTGTTCCTTCCTGTCAAGAGTCAGAGAAGGGAAGGCAGTCACTGCGTGAACCGAACAGCGCCTGGACCCAGCAAGCAGCTCTGTTCTCAGAGGTCGTGACTCATGCAGTTCCTCAGAAATGCACAGACCAGCACCCACACGAGCTGGTCAGCGTCCCAGCTCACTCCAAAGGGCATGTCCATGGAACACACCACGGTGTCCAGGGAGCAGTGACAGCCCTCCAAGGGACACAGATGACACACCCATTTTAAAAAGGTGACACAGTGAACTTTTAAAAGTACCTGCTAAGTAATTGGGTTTTCCACGCAACTCTGCCTCACACAGACTCCTGGTAGCTTTTGCTCTGCAAAGAACAGATAACAGCAAACAACATGCAGGTTAATTGTGTTGACGGTGGAAGTCAACAGCACGACAGGCGTCACTGTCGTGCCTCGGCAGGGAAGACACAACAATAACACACGTTTCAGCCTCGTACAGACTGTAAAGCCTTTCCTCAGCTATCAATTTGCTGAAAATTCCAATTTGCGTCACTTTTGAGGCCAACGAAGGGTAATGAATTTGCTTCAGAAAGTAGACTGGCACACAGAATGGGTTATCAGTGCTTTGGCTTTATTCTGGATGGCCAGAGTGAAAATACGGCCGAATCTTGTCATCTGCAGCACTCATGCTGTGGAGGTCACTACGGTCACTAAGCTGGTGAGGCCTGAGCCCTTACCAAGCGCGCCCACACACGCATGTGCAAGCACATACACACACACACACACACGCACACACTTTCGCATGCATACCGCATACAGCTTATGCGCAATCCTAAATCCTGAGGAAACTCCTGCTAGATTCTTTTAAAAAATTACTTCTCAAGAGAAAACCGAGGCTCAGAAATGTTAGGTGGCTTGCCTGGCGCCACCCCGCTAGCAGAGGCAGGAATGGGAGTCAAATCCCCTCCCCCGGCCAGAGCGCTGCTGCCCCAGCTGCCTGTGCCTCCCTGGTTGTCTCTGTGGGAGCCCAGACGGAGACAGAGGAGGGGGTGGCTCCCCAGTCGGAAAGAGCCCCGGCGGCTCTGCACGTCCCGGGATGGCTGTGGGAGCCCTGGGCGTTGGATCCGGAGAGGCGGATTCACACATGCGGAGCCCGGGAACGTCGCGGGACAGCGTGTGGCCTGAACGTTGGCTTATGAACTCCATTCAGAGCAGCTGGGAGCTCCCCACCCCAGACGCCCAGGAAGGCGTTTGCTTCTCCTAGGGCCTTCGCGTCCCCTTCTGCGTTTTAGTGACACCCAGCACAACGTGGTGCCTGGCAGCGACTGGGCTGTCGA